>NC_074708.1:35647351-35947351 GCF_024334085.1 Lutzomyia longipalpis
ATATAGTAATAAATACATTATGTTAATATGGTATTAATGGTCTCGCGCTTGATTATTTATAATTGCCTTTTTCATCTTGACTGTGAGTATAAATTGTTTTAATTTTCTATTTTATAGTTAATCTATAAGATTCCTCTGTTTCTCCTTTTATTTTTTAAATTAAACCAAATCTTTTTTTTAATTTTGTAGTCATTTTTATATTTTCGAGTCATTTTATTCTTTTTAATAAAAATGGTATTTTTTTTTAGAAAATCCAACACATAAATAAATAATTTTTCTCGCAGTTAAATGTGATTTTGTTCATAAAAGTAAAATATCAAACTATAATGTCTTATACGTTCTATCATTTGGGAATATTTTAGCTGTGTTTCTTTCAGACACAGCTTTTTTTTCTATATATGGTTACTCGGTTAGACAGGGTGTGGGATAACATTTACAGTAGAATCTTGCAGTTCAGCCTGTCTTCAAGTTATCAAAAAGTTCCTTCTTTTAACGCCTTGAAGACTATTGGGGTAAACGTACAAAATTTTACGACTATCAAATTGCAAAAACGAATTTAACTGTCCGTATACTGTGACCAAAACACTTACATGCATTACTATTGGGGTAACTGACCGACCCCATAGAATTTTTTCCAAAAAAAGCAACTTCTTTCGTTCAAATGAGCTTTAATAGACTCCTTGGTACTCCCTAAGAAGTCTTTTGTCCATTTTAGAACACAAAAATTAATTTATCAATGGATTTTTTGATGATTTTTTCAATAATTTTTTTAAGGTTAGAATCGTCAAGAAAGAGACAAAGAGTGACAATGGAAGAAATTTGGAAGTTTTGTTAATAAATTTTTTTTCTGGTGGTCGGATTGACCTCAAATTTTGACACCATCTTCTCAGATAACCAAGAAACTTATTTCCAGAAGCTTGGTTCTAAACCTTTAAGATCTAAGGCGCAATTAATCGAAATATAGCTTTGGGGTCGGTCACCTACACCTCATAGTAAAGGAAGGGTTAAAGATTTTTGACAGAATCGACCTCCACTATGAGACTCCACTGTAATGTTTTACATACTTTAATTAAAAAGAACTTTTTTGAATTCAATGAGTATGATACGAGGATGTAGCAATTTTAATTTGATTTTCCCACAATGTGGGAAAGTAATTTAACGTTTTTTTTTCCAACAAATTAATAAATTAATTTAATTTATATAAATATGTTGCATTAAATGTGTTTTTTTTTGTGTGAAGCATCCATTCACTAATATTTTCTATTTTTCTTGTAATTTGACATAGTCACATTTCTAATTCTTTTTTTTTTGCTATGGACTAACAGTTTCAGATATTGCTACAATCCTACTAAAAATCATACCTAAATGAAATCTTTACATATTGACGTGAATACTTTTGCAATATTGAAGTTATTGTGAAATGTTTTCTTCCCATAAATTTAGAATAGTTTTTTTTAAAGAGTGTTTTTTCCCACGCACAATGCAGCTCTATGACTTTTCAATTTAATATTCGTAATTGCATAAAAATTTAGAGTTTTTGTTTCATTACAAATTCTACATTAATTTTTACGTGTAAATATAATGTGTAAAAAATGTCTTTTACATAAAATTATCTATGTCTAATTTTTCATTTCTTTCTTTTTCTCTCATTACTAAAATTACTCATTAGTTTCTTCTTTTATAAATCTATTTTATTCTTGTACAAAATATATAGTTACTTCAATTCACTCAAGAAAAAACGCGAAAGCAAAACAATTTGATACTGAAATTATTATCGAAATAATTAATGGAATTAACCTAGATTTTCAGGATTTTTTTTTTAAATTGCTTTAACAAATTCGCGTTTTTTGGTTCTAGGCTGACCCAAACGTAAAACATTTTATTTTTCCAATTATTCATGAATTTAATTGTTTTTCCAAGTTACAAAAATGCACCAAATTAACGTAAAAGAGGCCAAAAAAAAAACGTTCTGACTGATAAAAGTGCTCTGAAAGTATCTAGACAATAAATATCGTGATAAAAAGAGCTCATGTTTCAATGTTTCACGTAGACGTGAAAGGGTTAAAAGCCGATGAAAGCAGTTGGGTTCTAAAGACGAGAGATACAATTACCTACTATTTTTTTCTTTAAATGTTTTTCTATTTACTGTTTTGAGTCAGTTTGATTTATTTTTTATTTTTGAATGTGCAGAAGCATAAAAAATATAATTTTTGAAAAATTAAACTTTAATGAATTGAACGGAGAAAAAACCCTCCAAACGTAATGATTCTGTATTTTGAAGTATTCTATGTTTTATGAGACTGTAGTACATCTATGTTTTTGTGCTAAAGATTTAAGGAAGAATTAATCACATATTCAATGAGAATTCATCCTTAAATCTCTGTAGGTAATAATATTATTTAGATATTTTATGTTATGTTGTATTCCATTGGAATTAAACATTTCTGGTATCCGTATGCGTAAATTTAATTGGGACATGCCTATTGGGGAACTATCTTTCTACTCCCTTCGTGTAGAACTTTGACTATTGTTGGTTTAAATCTGAGCAATTTAAACTAAACATAACCCATTGAACTTTTCATAATACATTTCATTCCATCTTTTGTAGCATTTTGACTTGCGCGTTGTTTTATTCCCAATAGTTCATTAAAATATATATTAAAGTTGGATATATGTAGGTAAGTATAATAAAAATATATTTATAAATTCAAAGGTGTAGTAATGTGTATTATTATATATTTATAATTTTTTTGTTAAAACTGTTTGCTTTCCTCACTTATTCTTCAATTGAATTGAAGAGTATTTTATATATTTTTCATGTACGTACCTAACGTACTTTCCCATTAAAAGAAAGAAATATTTCTCCATGCTTACCCCTCTCTCTTCCATTTTCATTTATATCAGTTTCAATTCTCTCATAGTATGAAAATCCTGATGTTTAATAATATGTTATTGTTGATATTAATTATAAATTTTTTGTGTAATGGTTATGTTGTTTTTTTTTATTCGTGTAATTTTCGCATTTTTATGAAAATTTTGTAGGAAAAATTTTCTTTACTAAAAAATGTATCATGTAAATTAGCTATTAATTAGCAATTTATTACTCTAAATATCTTCTCGATTTAATATTAATAGAAATTAATTTAATAAAATTTTGCAAAAATTTACATTTATGTGCCATTTGCTTTTGGAAGTGATCGAACTAAATACAATTTCTCACCTTGTTTATTGGTATAGATTGGTGCTCTTTGGTAATGATCGACTAACTGATCCAAATTGTGAAATTTACGTTGTCCAATGCAGTACATATTGCCCTCAACATGAACACGAAAATGTTTATTACGTCCTGGGGCTTTAAGGCTCACTGAATAATCTCCCATCTAAAAAAAAAGAGTTAAAAGAAAAGAACATTTAAATTTAATTCTTTTAATCTTTGAGAATGTCTTTAACTCACATTTGTCTCACTGTCCCGAATGAGGAAGTCGCCATCATGTCCATGTTGATTTAACACTGTATCACACTGATTACGCGTAATGGCGCCATAATACCAACTCTTTCCCGCCAAATTTGGACGCTCAAGTGGTTGCTGCATAGTCCCCGGCATTATATCCTTACGTCGATCCACTGAGCCATTGTCAGATCCAATCCCACCACCCACTTGACCACCACGAAACGGCCCAGACAAGTACTCCGTGAGTTCTTGAAGGTAATTTCGAGGAACTAAACCAATTTGTCCCTGATTGTTCCGTGCCTTATACCTAAATCAAATATTCAGTTAGAAATTACCCAAAAAAAATATATTGGTAAGCTGACCAAGCTTACGAGAGCTGTGTTTCTTTCAGTGTACCAATTTTGTGAGAGCAAACTAGAACGCGAATTAGTTTAAATACGCGCAAAGTCGGGAGAAGTTAAAAAGTCATACGCTAATAAATCTTTAGAAGGCCATATCTCGAGAACGGATCCATAGATTTTCATAAATATTTTTTTTGTTTGAAAGGTCTTGAAGTCAGCTATAACATATCGAAAAATGAAAAAAAAAATTATGTCGCCATTTTCGAAAAATTCGAGTTCGAAATTTTCGAAAACTTTGTTTTTGATTTTAGCGCCTCTTGCGGTCATTTCTCGAAGTTGCAATGTTCTAGACATTTTTAGGGTTTCACGCAACCTTTCATTTGCGCTTGAATTGATCCAAATCGGACTTGTAGAACCCGAGATATAACATGTGAAAGTTGAAAATCAATATTTTCAAAATGGCGACATAAATTTAAAATTTTTTTTTTATAAAAAGATGTTATAGTGAGCTATAATATATCAAAAAATGAAGCAAGTCGATAATGGCGTTTTCGAGATATTCATCGAAAACTCATCGAAAACTTTGTTTTTGAATTTCGGCCCCCTAGCGATCACTTTTGAAACTTCGGATGTTCTAGAGAGTTGTAGGGTTTGTTGAGAGCTTTTATTTGAGCCCGAGTTGATCAAAATCGGTCAAGCCATTTTCGAGTTATGGTCGATTTTCGATGAAAAATTGTGGCGGCCATATTGACTAAACGGTTTGACCGATTTTCGAAAATGAGGTATCGTTGGAAAGGTCTTGATGGCCCCTACAACATATGCAAATTTCAGATTTTTAGCTATTACAGGGACTGAGATATAGCGAAAACAAAATTTTGAGGTTATTCAAAATGGCGGACGCGGGAGTGGGGGGTAAAATTTTACGTCATAATCTGACGTCTTCCAGTCGACTTTTAAACTTTGCCGTTTACCGCAAGTCTCTATCTATTACCGTTCTCTTGCAATTTAGCAAAAGGTTCCGGACGGACGGACGGACGGACGGTCGGCCGGAAAAAAAAATTTTGGCGCATACGTTTTTTGAAATGTGGTGACCCTAATTCGTGCTTATCCCAAGCTTGAGCCCGATCTGACGACTTTCGGTTTTGCTCGGTACACAAAAGCTGTGTCTGAAAGAAACACAGCTAAAACCTTCAAAACTTCTAAGAAATAATCTCACCATTCAGGATCTGCGATAGGCCTTTCAATTATTTCAAGTCTATCGCCCTTCTCAAAAGACAATTCTTGATCATTGTTGGATTTGAATGAATAGAGAGCAACCTGCAAAAGAATTTTATTAAATTTCTCTTATTTTTTTTTAATCAATATTTTACAAATCATTCATCCTTACCACAATGTCAAGAACATTTTCAGCCATTGCATACGTATGGAGTGCTTCATCGTTATTATCAATCTCCTCTGTTGTGTAATTACTTGGGAACCATCCCACGCAATTCCCACTTTGTCCTCTCCACCATCCATCATTGGATTTTTCCAAAATAAGAATTCGAGTACCTTTCGTCAGGGATAATTCATCATTTTGCACCTTCTGATAGTTATATTTCACAATGGCCGTCCCAATGGCTTCTGACGGATCCACCGGCAATCGGCGTGCCATCGTTGGGCTATCTGTCTGCCGGGATGGTGAACAATTCGGAAGGGTTTTCGATCCGGACCCTTTTTTCACTTTCTTTTTAATACTAAAAAAAAACAACGTTTTTAATTTTAAAAGTTAATAACCACATTAGTTAACCATCCAAAGAACTAACCTATCGAATAGTGATGGTTTCTCCTTTTTCACATAATTACTAGGCACATAGCCTGATTGATTGCGACTATTTTGAACACGCCACCAGTGTTTTGAGTCATCCAGTAACATGTAGCGTTCATTTTTCCTTAAGTCAAGCTCCTGCGCACCCTGAGCCGCATAATCATACTTTGCCACCACGTAGCAAACGTCTTCTTGAGACTTTCCTACAAAAACATCGCGCAAAATGAAATATTTTTAAATAATTTCAATTAAAACTTGAAATTAAAGCGAATTTACCATGCTTCAAATTACCCGCCATCAGTGATAAGACTTTGTGTTTTTTTATTCTATTCTTCGTATGTAATGTGATTTTTTTTTACATAAATATTATCAGAGTGCGTCGAATGAGTCTCCTTTTGTGGTTTGTTTTCCTCGTAGCTTGTGCCAATTTCAGCAATAACCACAATTATCACTCAAGAAATGCTAGTTATGTGAAATTCTCAGTCCAACATAAATTGTTGTTGCAATTTCGAAGGGTTAATCTTCATTGTATTTGCTTAGTTCAATACCAAAATACTCAATTAAATCGATGTAGAAACTGAAAGATTAAAGAGAAATTAATTGTATTTAATTTACTATTTTGAACGAAATATTTTAAGTTTTTTAATATTGTTTGATAATGTGGGAAGTAATTGTTGCCCTTTTACACAAACCGTTTCGAAAGCTTTTTTCCCATTTCATCAGGTGAGTAATACAAAGGGATGATTAAATAATTTCAATAAAGAGTGATTTCGAGTCAATTTTGTAATAAAAAATTAAAAATTTTGACCTTAAAACATTTTTACATTTTGTCCTCTTTGTTCATTAAGAGTTTTCAAAAATAATCATCCCTTAGTTAAGAAGACTTCGTCACAAAAATACTAAAGATGGAGTGGGAAAGTGACTGAGTTTCGTTACTCATCTTAATTAACATTATTTTGGCTCGAAATTCATTTTATATTTCATCTAAATAGAGTTTTCTCAACAAAAGTATTTCAAAAAAGAAGTTTGGGAAAGTTATTCCAAAAAAAGGTTCAGAAGTAAGTTTAGTTATTTTAAGAGGTAAATTACTAACGAAAAATATTCTTACTTCCTACGCTATAAATATAACGTGAGAACAAGTAAAATTGAGTACGGATTAAACCTTATCGATCGGCGAAAAGGAAATAAGTGTAATAAAACTTTGCCATTTCCTGCGAATTTCTATCTCATTCTTCTCTATCAGATTCATCTTCAAAATATTGAGTAAAGTTAAAAAAAAAAGAATCAAAATCATTGCAAAATGTACGTTTGACTCCAATTAGAAACTTTTTAAATATAAAGAGCTGTAAAAGAGAGCACGCCTTTAAAGAGTCTCTTTAACTAATAACTGGGAGAGTAAAATGTTTTTACGTGCCAAGGGTAAAATTTTATTGTAACCCTCATGGCTTTAAAACTTTCACTTTAAACATTACCTGATGTAAAAATGCTTACATTGTCTCATAATGCATAAAAATAAAACAAAACATGGGAATTTTTATTTAAAAGACCTCTCTTTTCACATAATAGTTTAGGAAAAAGGATCCTTTGGCTTTAATGTTACGATGTCATATTATTGCATAAATTAGTTTAATTAAAAAAAAATTATTTAATCAGAAGGTTTTTAATACATAATGTAGCACCCGACTCACTATCCAGCGAATATTAACCTAGCTCATAGAGTGAGTACCCTTAGATTGGCGGTAACTGTAACGGCTGCCCTTCCCTCGGCAACGGCTTCTGCCCCCAGGTTACAAACCCTCAAATAGGTGAGAGAGAGAGTACGAGAATCCTCAAGAGAATATAGGAGAGCACTGAGAGAGTAATTATGTGAGAGTAATAAAGAGGGGATGATGAGAGTAGAGTTAGTCGGAGCTCAGCCTTGTACGGGTATGGCTGCGCAGTGAAAGTGCTCTGTAGATTTAGTTGAGGACTACGAGGGTGGAGGTTACTGGGGGAGATGACCAAAGCCATGTGGCGCCCCCTATTCAGGGCGCCACAATAATAACAAAATGATTATATTGCTAAATGAAAAAATTTCATTCTCTCATTGGAAAAGCATTTGGAAACTTAAAGGCATTTAACCGATGTTTTTTGTACAAAAATGGTAGAAATATTGTATGAAAAGATTTTTAAAAAAGTCGATTAAAATAGTCAAAAATGCCGAAGTTATTCTGTCAAAGGTATGAAACAGTCGAAGTAGCAAAAAGGTGATTCTGTTAAAATGAGAATTAAACAGTCAGAACAATAGAGAATCAAACAGTCTAGTGCACAAGTTATTCAGTTATTGTCAATACTTGAATTGATCAAAAAGAACGAAGTATATTGGTGAAAGATAAAGACAAAATGATTCGGTCAAATTAAGTTTCTCTGAAGTTTTTCCATCTATTTAATCGGTCATAAGATAGATACCTTCTTGTTGAATAAAATTGTGGAATATCTTCCACCAAACTATTTGGTTAAATTGTTAAGATATTGTATTGTGGTAGGCCGACGTGTTATTTAGGTTGAGAAATTGGGAATTTTTTTGAAATTCTCCTTCCGGTGAGCGTCGATTTGTGAATGAGCAATTAAAACATTCGAATTGCCAGAGCTTTCGACACTCTGCGTGTCATCCTCAGTGGTCAAAAACTATTGAATTAATGCTGTGTGAATCACGTCATAAGTGAGAAATGTGAGAGCATGCTAATTATACAACTTGAGGATGCTGAAGGCACGGAACTTATAAATCTTACAATAAATGAACAATTTTTTAAAAAAATAATTCAACAACAAGAGAGGAGAGACAGAACAATAAAAACTATTGTAAAAATTGTCTATTTATTGTAAGATTTATAAGTTCCATGCCTTCAGCATCCTCAAGTTGTATAATTAGCATGCTCTCACATTTCTCACTTATGACGTGATTCACACAGCATTAATTCAATAGTTTTTGACCACTGAGGATGACACGCAGAGTGTCGAAAGCTCTGGCAATTCGAATGTTTTAATTGCTCATTCACAAATCGACGCTCACCGGAAGAATTTCAAAAAAAATTCCCAATTTCTCAAAGTTAAGATATTGATTGATTTAGTTGAACAATTCAAATTAAATTGTTTGAAAAGACCGAGCTTTGACTGAAGTACTTAGGTCAAAGATATTTGAAAGAATAATTGGCGTTTTTAACAGAAATTCTTTTAAAAGGGATATAGTGATGTAGGTAGAGTTTACCAAGGACAAGTAAATAAAAATTTTGTAATGATTAAAAAAAATCAAATTGGTCACGGTGGCCAGCAAAGTCTTCCGTGGGTAAAAGTACAACACATAGAGTAAAAATCACATCAATTAAGCCATGAATTTAAAAGTTCTTATAAGAAAAATTTCCTATAAGAACTTTTCTTATTAATTTCTCTTTTTATACAAATAAGTATCTTTTAAATAACAAAATATTATGTTATTTTGACTATGTAATAAATACGCCCATGTCTCCCCTATAATTTTGACAGCTCCACATTTCCAAAAAAAAAAAAAAACAAAATTCAATGATTTCTTTGATGTTTTGTAACAAAATGCAATTAAATTTAGGAATCTGTGTAAGAAATAAATCTTAATGAATTAGTGCGTAAGCTTTAAAAAGAGAAAGCAAGGCGACTACTACTTGTACTTGGCCAGCAGACCCCACTTTGGTAACTCTGCTGTGAGTACTATTACGACAAGGAGCCTCGCGTAATAGACTGTCTCCCAGGTCTTGTAGACGACATCCGCCGTCTCCATTATGATGAAAAATTTATAAATAAATCATTCAACATTGGGCAATGAGAACTCCACTAAGACGGGAGTTGGGGTATTTTGCGAATAAATTATCATTTTGGTCCATTTAGCCCGAAGCCGTCTCTTTAATTGTAGGGGAGAGGAGACAATATTTTCTTAATTGCTACACGAACACTCCGCTAAGAGGCCAATTGAGGTTTCTTTCCCAAAAGCGACCGCTTGCTGAGGTCAAAGGGCACAATGGGGATGAACTTTTAATACACCAAAGGTACGGATATTGTGACAAATACCATCTAAATTGCAACATCCGCAATAAAAGAAATGGATCCTCCTCACCACTAATGCACTATGGGATGGAGACACCCAGCGTACACCGACTTCTTTGTTGATTTTCCTCAGTTTCCACTGATTTTCACCAATTTTCCACTTTCACCACTTGCTCTGCGATCTTTGCTAACTATTTTGCACAATTTCTCACCTTTTTTCCAACTATTTTGTGCATTAAATGCGAAATCAACACACAATGTCACGAAACCCAAAAATTTATTAGTTCAGCTGTCAAAACAATTTTTCTCGCTGCAACGGAGAATTCCCGCGGAAATTCTCGCGAGTTTCGCGATCTCGAAAAACCGCCCGTCTATTTTCGGGACTTTTGGCATTTTGTTTTTCCTTGCTTTTCCGGCTTATCAAGATAGAATCTGCTGTATTTGATAACAATTTATGATTCATTTAGCGATTTCTAATTAAGACTTTTATCGAGGTTTTCCGGGATTTTCTTTTTCTTCATACTTAAAAGACAGATTTTTTTTCAGTGTAATAACGATCAATTTGACATTTATTGCATTTAAATCAAAAACTTCAAGGTGGTTTTGTTTGGAAATGTCAGTGAATCACAACAACAATTAATTTGGAATTAAAGGTGTGATTTATTTTGCATTTTAATCATTTTAATGAATGAAAAAACAGTTTTTATGTGATTTAATTGACATAGAAAGTTCTTTAAGTGATTTCCAAGCAATTGATTGATAAGAATGGCCTCAATGCAGAGAGCTTTTGCACAAAAACTCTCAAAGTAAAATCATTTTGACAGAATTTTCTTTTTCACAAATTTTTCAATTTTCTTTTAATAATTCCTTTTTAATTTCTTTATTCTCTGCTCAGACACCACGCATCGGAAGTAAGGAAGAATGTGGCAACGCATCAAATCTCCAATAAGAGCGACACAAGTTCCGTCTGCTCGTCTTCGGTAGATAACACTCAAAATAAACAAATTTCCGGAAGTCGATAAATTTTTAATTTATTTTCCAGATTTCCATCAATGATCAAGTAGAGCCGATTGATTACGAGGATTTCTTAGCGCAGCACTACAGTGTGCTGTGCAGAGACCCATTGCGGGGAATTCTGGACTTCCCACAGCAGGATTTAAAGATAAAAGTCATTGAACGGAAGCTGCGGACTCTTGAACACATTGTCCCCAAGGAAGCAATATCTACACTCCCACTGTACGTGCAGCAATGTGTTGACACCTTCACGAGACCCTGGAAGGTTGTGGAGTTTGCTCATCGACACTTTTCCAGCTCTTGCTGTGCCCGGGAGCGTCTGGATAAGGGTGCATTGAGCCCCATATCGCAGCAAGAGTTTGAAATTGATAAAGATTTCATTTCATTCGACGATACTTTGACCTATCGGGTAAGAAGAAATCCTTCGTCCGAAGTTTGCTAAAACTTTCAAATAATCTACAAAAGTAAATGATTTTTCAGAGTGAAAGCTGCACACCGAGTAGTCGTCAATCCATTGCGAGTCTCTCATCGGTATCCACGTGCACAGACACCCTCACCCCACGTAGCTCTTGGGCGAGCTTTGACCTCCGAAGTTCCGTCAATGATCCCCTAATTCCGGGACTCCTAGATCGCGTGGCTCCCGAAACAATTGATCAGGCAAATGAGAATCGTCGTGGGGAGGATCGTCAGGACGCCCTGTTCAGCCTCTACCCCGATTCGGACAATGAGGATGTCGTTGAACGTCGCCTGCCGGCTGAGATCCCGATGGAGCATCTGGGAAGTCGTTTTATGGTTAAATGCCTGCAGTTGAAGCTGGAGCTGGAAGTTGAGCCAATTTTTGCCTCAATGGCAATTTACGATGCAAAAGAGAAGAAGAAACTCTCGGAGAATTTCTACTTTGACATGAATTCGGAGCAACTCAAGAGGATGCTGGCATCTCACGTGCCCTACAGCGATATTAGTTCTCAGAGTAGAACAGCTATTTTCGAAGTAACCAACCCGAGTAATGATCTCTTCCTGGTCATACGCCTCGAGAAGGTTCTTCAGGGGGATATTAAGGATTCAGTGGAGCCGTATTTGAAGGAGGACAAAGACAAGTATCGTGACAAAGCCAAATCAAATGCTGCTGATTTCTGTGAGAGACTCGGGAAGTATCGAATGCCCTTCGCATGGACGGGAATCTACCTTAATAGCATCTTCAATGGTGACAATGCGGAGAAGGATGAACGCGACGGGATGACGACAACTGCCTCAAGTTCAAATAGTCTCGATAGAAAATCTTCAACAAGTAGCTTCGATCAGCTGCGGAAGAGAGCGAGTGATATGGGCACCCTAACACGACGTGGATCCCTCGAGAGACGCCTGGAGAAACGAAGATCGTGGTCTCCGGATGATTTTGCCAATAGCATTGAGACTTTTCGCCCAATTGCCATCACCGTTTCGAGCTTCTTCAAGCAGGAAGGCGATAGAATGAAGGATGAGGATCTCTTTAAGTTTCTTCCGGAACTCAAACGACCCGGAGCAGTTACGAAGAAATACAAATGCATCCCCGGATCGATAAAGCTGGAGATATCTCCATGCCCGGAGGAAGTTAAGTGTGCAATAACGCCGGAATTGGCAAAACTAGACCCCTATCCGGAAGACAAAACACGCCCGATAAAGGAAGTGCTGGAATTCCCAGCGATTCCCATCATGCAACCCCATTACTTCTACAGGAATCTCATTTTTGTCAACTGCAAAGAGTTGAATTTCGCCGCTCGTGCTGGTTCTGCACGAAATATCGCAATAAGGGTACAACTAATGGCTGGGGAGAAGCAATCTGACGCTGTTATGGCGATCTTTGCGAAGAGCTCCTGCCCGGAATTCACCTCAGAGGTGTACACAGCGGTGAATTATCACAACAAATGCCCCTCGTTCTATGATGAAATTAAAATAGCTCTACCAGCAAATCTCAAGCAAAACCATCATCTCTTCTTCACGATTTTCCATGTTTCGTGTCAGAAGAAGCCGCAGGAGGTTCAATCAACAGTTGAGACACCCATTGGGTACACGTGGATCCCCATCCTGCAAGATGGGAAGCTCAGCGTGGGGGAATTCAATCTACCAGTGATGGTGGAAGAGCCACCGGAGAATTATTCATTTATCCCACCAGATGTTCAATTGCCCGGCACTAAGTGGCTCGATAATCATCGTCCGGTGTTCTCACTAACAATTGATGCTGTCACATCCGTTCACACCCTCAATCCCTACTTGGACAAGTAAGTTAAATCATTAATTCATTTTATAATTCTCTTTATTTCAGCTCTAATTTTCAAATTTTAAAAATAAAATTCATTAAATTCCTTCCCTAAGATTCATCACTCTTTGTGAATATTTGGAAACAAGAAAAGTTCCCCCGAGAATTGGGGAAGGAAACATGGAGAAGGAGATGAAGAAGGCTCTCCTTGAGATTCAACTATCAGACATTGAGCCTCTTGTGAAGCATTTGCCAGTTATAATGGATAAACTCCTGGAACTCCTTGTAACGACGTACAAAGTTAGTGGGCAGATTTTGTCCCTCGCTCCGACTGTCTTTGAAACACTCATCTCAATATCTCAGAAGCTTACGGTAAGTTTATTTAATTTTTTTTAATGTTTTGTAAAAGGAATAAATTGAAACTTAATTGATTTAATATTTTAGGTTCTTCAGGATGATGTCTCTTTGGACAACTTTGGACGTCATCCACTTTTGAGTACTTACATCCAGTATCAAGCCTTTATTCCGCATCCCTTAAATGCTAAAATGAGAATGACGTCGAGTAAGAGTGGCGAAGGGTTCAATAAGTGAGTAAATTCTTTGTTTTATTTGATAAAATTAAGATTCTGGCGAACTAATAAGTAAGACTGATGTAGGCTATATGGATCCGGAAGGAATCCAACAGCCGTACAATTTAAAGTGCAGAAGAAGAAGAAGAAGACTGATGTGTGTCCTAGCTAATAGAACATTAACAGGAATGATAGGCCCATTGAACTATCTAGAACAGGTGCTAAGAATAGACTAATAGGACCAGATCTCATTTTTCTTTTAAACTTCTAAATGCGGATACTAAAAACTGAATTCTTGAATTGGAATTTTAAAAAATAGAACTGCCTGCGACTGTAACACAAAATAAAGGGTTGAAACAGGCTAAAAAGTTCCTTAGAACAAGTCTGATCCCTGATTACTTTAGAATCTTCTTCTAGACCTCATACAAAACGATATAGAAAGCACAAAAGTCCATTAACGACGCTGGTCCCTAGACTCTTTTAACTTACCTAACGTAAAATATAAAGTCTCTGGCTATAAGAAACATCAAGAATTTATTCCTAGTTCTTTAAGAAAAGAAACTTTAAAGAATTTTTTTGAAAGTTTGTTGGCCTGAAGAAGATTCTCAAGAGGATCGAAATGTCTAACAGGGGCTTAGCCAGAAATTTATTTAATGGATTTTTTAATCACCTTTGAAGATTTTGACAATTTATATTACAATTCCAACGATTGTTACATAACGTTTTTTAACGCTTAACCCGCTTGACGTACCTTTTTGATAGCCTAACTTAAATTTTAATTTTTGACATTTCTTTTCCTAATGTTTGATTATTTTTTTTAAATAGAAAATGCTTTTAATTTGCCGTTATTTCTATCGAATAAAATTTAACATTTTACGTTTCTTTTCTAACGTTTAACTTTCGGTTCTAAATCTTTTACATTTCTTTTTACATATTTGACATTTTATACTAATATTTGACATTCTCTTTCTAACGGTTTACGTAACTTTTTTTAAAGTTTAATTTTATTTTAATGTTTGACAGTTTGTTTCCTTACGTTTGGATATTGTTTTAGAATCTCTTTTCTAATGTTGTTTTTTTTTAATCGGAGACAGTCAATTAAAACGCACGTCTTCACGCTTTTAGCGACGTTTCGGGTAATTTTAAAACATCTTCAGGCTTTTAGCTGTATAACACCGTTAATAAAACGAAGAATTGCTTATCAAAATTGGTCCAAACTACAAGCACGACATCTTTTCTAATATTTGACGTTTTTTTAAAACGTTTATAAAGTTAATTTTCCGCTTTGACAATTCTTTTTTTTTTATTTTTTGACATTTCTAACGTTTGACGTATCTTTTCTCACTTATGACGCCTTTTTTGGCATCTAAAGAAAGAAAACTGTTCTCTGTGGGTGATTAGATATATCTTTCCTGATGTCTCCTTAACCCTTTTAGGTCCATTAGGTCATACGCTAACTCAAAGACTCAATTTTGAAAATATTTCATTTTGTATAGTTAATTTTTAAATATTGAGTCCAAACTAGTACAGGACTATGTCTTTACAATCCCTGATCATTTTATGACTACAAAGGGATATCCTCAAGGACTCACAGGATCAGTTTGAGCTCAAAGGAACCCATTAAAATTGTTTTTAGTTCAATCAGCTTGCTTGATCGATCGCGGACTTGAAAGGGTTAAAATACAATTAATTGTTGCAGGAGCAACAGTATTCCCGATCTCCATGTCCCGAGTGAATTATCCAGTCGTAGCCTCGATAGGCCCTTCCTGACGAGGACTGAATCAAAGGATATTTCCCCATCGGATGTAACTGGTCGCGATGGCCAAGTCCGGATTCTTCATGAAGAGCTGGCTTTCCGTTGGGTTGTTTCAAGTGGAAGTACTTCGGATTTAGCCATGAATAACTCGTGGATGTTGTTTGAATTGATGATAAAGTGCATGATTGACCATTTGGACATTATGAATCTCATGGATTCCCCGAGGAAGACACGTTTCCCGCATCAATTTACGGATGATCTCTCAACTCTCGTCCATTTGGTCACAACGAAAGTCATTGGGTTCCATTGCAGTGAATCCAAATTTGCTCAAGCTCTCAATTCGAGTTTGGCTTTCTTCATTTTTGATCTGCTAAATATAATGGATCGGGGATTTGTCTTTGGACTCATTAAGACTTACTACAAAGTCATGACGTCTAAATTGACTTCAACACCGGATTTGATTCACTACAAGTTGGATTTTTTGCGTATTGTATGCAGTCATGAGCATTTTGTTGCCCTTAATTTGCCTTTTGCAACACCGTATACAACATTGTCAGCCCCGTGTAGCCCTACACCGAGCATAACGTCGAATAACAGTCAGAATTCCTACGTCAGTGCTGTGGTAGGTTTGAATTTACTTGTTAATTGGGAGGTTCTAAAAGGGAATTTATGAGTTCTAATTGGAATTTTTAGCATGGAATTGATAAGACACTTTATGCTGAGCTTAGTCATGACTTTAGACAACAACATTTCCTCGTTGGCCTGGTTTTAGCTGAACTTGCTGCAGTCTTGGAGACATCGTAAGTAACTTTATTCTTTAACTAATTTTAGGATTTTCTTCAGAACTTTGTTAATTAGTTGGTATACCACAATCGTGGCCAACACCAAGTATTGTAATCGTCGGAAAAACTGACCACCTCAGATCGGGCTCAAACTTGGTATGAGCCCGTTTTAGACATCCCACATTTTGATCCGGCCAGCCTGCCGGCCGGTGGTCCAAACTTTGCCTTATATCTCGGGAACAGTAACAGATAGAGATTTCCGGTTGAAGTTTTCTATAGAAATGTGGGTGTAAAATTTCATTTTTTCGCATTTTCAAAATCCAAGATGGCCGCCGTCCGCCATTTTGAAATACCGTCAACCACTTCCCTTAGAGCTAGAGATCTGAAATTTTAGTATGTTGTAGGGCTCAGTGAGACATTTTCCTCAACAATTCATACTTGACAATCGGTCAAGCCGTTTAGCAAATATGGCGGTCTAAAGCAAAAAGTGTTTTTTCAATATAACTCGAGAACGGCTTGACCGATTTTGACCAACTTAGGTTCAAATGAAAGGTTTCAAGAAGCCCTACAAATGTCTAGAACATTTCAAGTTTCAAAAACATCCGCAAGAGGCGCTAAAAGCAAAAACAAAAATTGCCTAACTTTAAGGGGCAATATCTCCGAATCCCCATTATCGATTTCTTTTAAATTTTGATATGTTGTAGCCTGACTCAATATCTTTCATCAGTCCGAAAATGAAGAAAATCTATGTCGCCGTTTAAAAGATTTGATCATTTGAAAAATTCTTGAATTTGAAAAGTTCTAAAAGCCATATCTCTTGAACTGTCTGTCCGATTTTGCTTAATTTGGTATCAAATTAAAGGTTTTGCAAAACTCTAAAACTTTCCGGAACTTCAGAAACCTCTCTAACCATTCCTTGAGGACAAAAAGTGCAAAAAACTGTTTTGGTAGATCAAAAATCTACCATTTTGTGTTCTAGAGGTGACCTTGAAATGTATCGAAATATACATCAGATTGTAGCTTATTTCAATAGCTTTCCATAACTAGTCAAGAAATTTCTGTAGGTCTAATAGAACTTAAGATATAAGCATTTTAATCCGTCAAATTGCTAAATTTTATAAAAAATATCGACTTTGCCTACTAATTCTGCTCACAAATTAAATTACAACGCATAGACTGACCCATCCGCGTTGTGGTATACCAACTCTAATAACTGGACGCGTTATGATTGACTTTTTCTTGTTAGAAATTCATCTCTTCATGGAAAAGCAATAAGATGTATTAGAAATCTTATGACGTACCATGATCTCGATACGCGGTACGCTGAACCAGCTGCAAAAGCTCGCGTAGCTGCCCTGTATTTACCTCTCTTGGGCATTGTCATGGATACAATTAACAATTTGCACCAGTACATACCGGAAAGTCACGATCGTTTCCACAATATTGGGATTCTCGATGACTACCAAGGCCCACATGGGAATATAAATTCTCGCACAACGATTCATCCAGAGGTGGCTTATGCAATTTCCGGGAGTCGCATGTACTCCTTCTCACCGGATCCAGTGAAGAATAAGACGCAAATGAGTGTGGAGAATACGCGTCATCTACTCTCGTGCTTCCTTTGGGTGCTGAAGAATCTCGAACGGGATGTTCTGTTCATTTGGACGCTGGGCCTGGCGCCACATCGTCTCTATCAGGTTCTTCAGGTGCTAAACACCTGCTTGCCGTGCTTTGAGTACAAAGGGCACAGGAGGCAGGCAGTGAAGAGGAATACGCAGAGTTTCCGCAAAACTCCGGATATCAAGGAGAGATTGGAGGAATGTATTCGTGGAACGGGATCGGCAAGGAGTGAATTCATGAATAGGCGCAAAGATCGCAATTCGACGGAAATATTCCGCTGGAGGAAAGATCAAATGCCCTACAGGTCGCAATTTTATGATATTTCCACAAAGTCTGAGTGCGAAATGGAAGTTAATTACTCAATTGAGGGCTCCTTGGCCACGGAAATTTGTCTCATTATCCTGGATACGCTTGAGCTCATTGTTCAGGTGGCAACTTCATCGGAGATTCATCACAATCTCCTTGGGGTCCTCCTCAAGGTTCTCCTGCATGCTCTCTCACGCAATCAGAGCACCCTCGCTCTGAGGAATCTCTTTGCAACGCAACGATCACTTATCTTCAAATTCCACAATCTACTCTTTGACGAAGAAACGGACAGTTGTGCGGATTTGTGTCTTCTCCTGCTGAAGCATTGTGGGTCGCAGCTCCCGAATGTGCGCTCACAAGCAGCAGCATCACTCTACTTACTCATGAGGCAGAATTTTGAAATAGGAAATGTACGTTTTGCATCAGAAGATCTTTTTGTTTGAATTTTTTTTGACAATTTTTGTGTTTTCCTTTTGTTGCAGAATTTCGCTCGGGTTAAGATGCAAGTTACAATGTCTCTGAGCTCCCTGGTTGGGACAAGTTCAACCTTCAGCGAACAATCACTGCGGAAGGCTCTCAAAACAATTCTAGTCTACGCAGAATCTGATACAGAACTCCAGGAAACTTCCTTCCCAGAACAGGTTAGTTGAGTGTCTTTTAGTTTGCCTGGTTTGCCTATATCTCAGCGCCTATAAGAGTTAAAGGTTTGAAATTTTAGTCAGTTGTAGGATGCTTTATTACCTTTTCAACGATATCTCATTTTTGAAAATCGGTCAAGCCGTTTAGCTAATATGGCCATCGCAATTTTTTAATCGAAAATCGGTCATAACTCGAAAACGGATTAACCGATTTTAATCAAATTGGCTTTGGGTGAGAGCTCTCAAGAATTTCTACAACTTTCTAGAACAAAGTTCCAAAAATGACCGCTAGGGGGCATAGAATCAACCACAATTTTTTTTATTTTTTTTCGATATATACTCGAAAACGCCATTATTGATTTTCTTTAAGTTTTAATTAACTAGTCAGACAATTTTAATGTAAAAAGGTATTTAGGATTTTTTGGTTGAATATTTGACTTCAAAACCGAGAAAATCCAAAAACGTATTTAGGACTTTTTGGTTCAATATTTGACTTCCAAACCAAGAAAATCCAAAAACGTATTTAGGACTTTTTGGTTGAATATTTGACTTCAAAACCAAGAAAATCCAAAAACGTATTTAGGACTTTTTGGTTGAATATTTAACTTCAAAACCGAGAAAATCCAAAAACGTATTTAGGACTTTTTGGTTGAATATTTGACTTCAAAACCGAGAAAATCCAAAAACGTATTTAGGACTTTTTGGTTGAATATTTGACTTCAAAACCGAGAAAATCCAAAAACGTATTTAGGACTTTTTGGTTGAATATTTAACTTCAAAACCGAGAAAATCCAAAAACGTATTTAGGACTTTTTGGTTGAATATTTGACTTCAAAACCGAGAAAATCCAAAAACGTATTTAGGACTTTTTGGTTATATATTTGACTTCAAAACCGAGAAAATCCAAAAACGTATTTAGGACTTTTTGGTTATATATTTGACTTCAAAACCGAGAAAATCCAAAAACGTATTTAGGACTTTTTGGTTGAATATTTGACTTCAAAACCGAGAAAGTCCTAAGACCAATTTGGGACTTTTTGGTTTAAATTAAGTCTTGTTTTTGGGTACAATTTACTACTTTTTTGCATTAATTTATTACTTTTCGGTTTGAATTTAGTCCTTTTTGAGGCTTTAATGATTTTTTTTATCAGTTTCGTTCCTCAATCTGTGCCGTTTTGGGACTGAAAATTAAATACTTATCGGCATAAATTTATTCATTGATTTGGTTGAATTTACTACTTTTTGGCTTGAATTTAGAACTCTTCGGCTTGAATTTACTACCTTTCGGCTTCGCAAATCATCTTAAGTTTTTTCTTTCTAAATTAACTTAAGACATTTTTAGGGAAATAGAAACTTAAGACTGTCTGACTAGTGAATGATTTTCTAAGCATTTCTTAGGGCATGACCTTTCAACTTTTCCTGATTTTGTACAATTTCTAAGTTGATCTTCGGTCTAGTTTTCTAACACAAACACAGATCATGTAAGCTTGGTCAGCTTACGCAGTATATTTCCTTTTCAGGTTCAAGACTTATTGTTCAATTTGCACATGATCCTATCGGATACGGTTAAGATGAAGGAGTATCAGGAGGATCCGGAAATGTTGCTTGATTTGATGCATCGCATTGCAAAGGGTTATCAGAATTCCCCGGATTTGCGACTAACTTGGCTCGAGAATATGGCCAAGAAGCACATGGAACGAGCAAATCACACTGAAGCAGCCATGTGCTATGTACACAGTGCTGCTCTTGTGGCTGAATACTTGAGTATGTTGGAGAGTCAGAAGCACCTGCCTGTTGGAGCTGTTTCCTTCAAGCATATCTCCCCGAATACCCTAATGGAGTCTGCTGTGTCTGATGATGTTCTCAATCCCGGCGAAGATGGGATTTGCCTTGGGAATAGATTCACAGAAAGTGGTCTAAAGGCGCTTCTGGAGGAAGCGGCAAATTCCTTCCAAATTGCCGGGATGTACGAAGCCATGAATGATGTGTACAAGGTTCTAATACCAATTTGCGAAAATAATTGCGACTTCCAGAAATTGGGGAAGATTCATGGGAAATTGCAAGAGGCCTTCAATCGTGTTGCCCAACTTCATGGGAAGAGGGTGTTTGGGACGTACTTCCGGGTGGGTTTCTACGGAGCGAAATTTGGGGATCTCGATCAGCAGGAATTTATCTACAAAGAACCAACATTGACTAAACTTCCGGAGATTTTTAGTCGTCTTCAGAATTTCTATTCGGATCGTTTTGGACCGGAATGCGTAGAAATCATTAAAGATTCCAACAATGTGGACATTAATATGCTAGATCCGGAAAAGGCCTACATCCAAATTACCTACGTTGAACCTTATTTCGAAACATACGAACTACGTCACCGGGAAACGCATTTTGAGAGAAATTTCAACATAAGTGAGTAAAACAGAGATTTTTCTTTGAATAAAAATTGATCCGAATTGTTTTTCAGAGAGATTTATCTTTGCAACACCCTTCACAAAGACTGGGAAAGCTCATGGGGATCTCCATGAGCAATGCAAGAGGAAGACAATCCTCTCAACGGCTAATCACTTCCCGTACGTAAAGACGCGAATTCAGGTGGTTAATCGCATGCAAATTGTCCTGGAACCCATTGAGGTGGCCATTGAGGATATTCAGAAGAAAACGTTGGAGCTGGCAACGGCAACAAATCAAGAACCAGCTGATCCGAAGATCCTCCAAATGGTTCTACAGGGTTGCATTGGGACGACAGTTAATCAGGGTCCAATGGAGATGGCTCTTGTCTTCCTATCGGGACTTTCGGATGGCACTGCAGTCCCGTCGAAGCATCAGAATAAACTTCGGCTGTGCTTCAAGGATTTCTCCAAAAAGTGTCATGATGCCCTGAAGAAGAATAAGAATCTCATTTTACCCGATCAGAAGGACTATCAGAAGGAACTTGAGAGGAATTATCAGAGATTTACGGAGAAATTGGCTCCTCTCATTACTCTGAGCCCAAGTCAAGCAGCTGCTGTTACAAAGTAAATTTATTTTCTTATTTTTTCTTTTATTTATTTTTTTTTAATTTTATTTTTATTTTGTTTAGTCCGACGAATTCTGGGAAAGTAACTCCAATGAGATGGTAGACTTATCTTATTCACTTCAAGAATTATTTGTTTTACGTATGCAGAACCAAAAAACAATTCGATAAGAATTGTTAACAAATTTTATTCTTTTTACTTTAATTAAAATTAACTCCAAGTGTTTAGATAAGTAGTTAACCCTTTAAGGACTGAAATCGCAATCAATGAAGGAATAAACAGTTCCTGAAAATTTTAATCCAATAAAAAACGTCTTTAAGGATTCAAAGAATAAAAATGGATCGAAAAAACA
This sequence comes from Lutzomyia longipalpis, assembly GCF_024334085.1. Taxonomy (NCBI): domain Eukaryota; kingdom Metazoa; phylum Arthropoda; class Insecta; order Diptera; family Psychodidae; genus Lutzomyia; species Lutzomyia longipalpis. The sequence goes on from NC_074708.1 coordinate 35,669,288, forward strand.
ACTTCAGCGCCAAACAGGCTTGGCCCGGTCCTGAAGGGGTTAAATGATTATGAGGATCTCTAAACAGCAAGTATTTTGAAAACTTTTTAACATGTTTTTGTAGGCATTGATTGAAACAGGATAAAACTTTATTTCATTAAGAACATAAAGGAGGTTATTCATGTCCTTGTTCATGTCAATATAGATCAATATTTTCTTCAAAGAAACGCACAGAACAATAATCTCTAAAAAGATCATAAATCAATCCTAAGGGAAACTAAGAAGAGTTTAAAAAAATTTTATAACATATATTTGCCCAAAAATGACAAAAATGACGTCATAATTTTGATTTTTCTGTATAAATTTCATGAAATATTTCATCTGTGAGTTTTTAGGGAAGTTTTTGAAAATATTTTCATTTAAAAATAATATTAAAATAACATTAAAAATAATGTTCTTTAATCGTCAAGAACATTATTTTTTGAAGAGATCATGACCTATATTGGCTTGAATAACTTCCTTTTAGAACGTAAAAGATGTTTCCCCTTAAAGTATCCCAAAGTTTAAATATTTTTGCAATATTTTAAAAATGCTAAAACGATAATTTTTTTATTATATCTTCTTTATTAAAAAATATAAGATATTCTAATTAATTTTTATTCCACAACAAAAAATGAAAAAAAAAATAGGTGTGATAGAATTTTATGTGGTTTTCCTTTATATTGTACTGAAATATTTCACAATTCAAACTTATCCGTATAGCGCTAAAGCCTATACAGTAGTATTTGCCGGCAATTGGGGTGAATAGGAATGAAAAGGATGAAAAGAAAAACGCAAAATTTATTCTTAAATCTAAATTCTGTGAGATTAGGTCTGGTTCACAGTTGCGTAGCTAGAGAAGGTGCTTTGGCGTCAAAACTTTAGTTAGAAACGAAACTTCAAACGTTTAAAAGGAAAAGTCAAATGTTTGAAAGAAACCGTCAAACATTAGAAGAAAAATTAAACGTTATTAAAAGAATATAAAACTTTAAAACAAAAATCAACAAGAAAAAGGAAATATCAAATTAAAATTAAACTTAAACTTCAGATAAGTAATGTTAAAATGTTAAAACAAAATTAGGAGAAAAACTAAGACGTAAAGTTAAAAACGTCAAACGTCAGAATTATAAAATGTGTCAAAAACTGATAATTCGAAGGCAACAGCAGTTAAATGGTTTATTTATCTTAATTCTCAAGAATCTCGACTTAAAATTCGTTCTTTTTAACCATTTTTAGCGATTTTTCTGATTAGTGATCTTTTCTCTAAATTAACTCTTTAAGGTTCGCGATCAATCAAGCAAGCTGATTGAACTAAAAATAATTTTATGGGTTCGTTTGAACACAAATAAGACATTTTTGAGAAAAAAATCTTAACTTGAAAATTTTCGTTTTTTTGTCCTTCCTGATCCTGTGAGTCGTTGAGGACGTTCTTTTATGTTCATAAAACGGTCAGGGATTGTAAAGATATAGTCTTGTACTAATTTAGACTCAATATTCATAAAATAACTATACAAAATGAAACATTTTCAAAATCGAGCCTGACCCAATGGACCTTAACCGTCCGTATACTGTGACCAAAACAGTTACGCGCATTACTATTGGGGTAACTGACCGACCCCATAGAATTTTTCCCAAAAAAAAGCAACTTCTTTCGTTCAAATGAGCTTTGATAGACTCCTTGGTACTCCCTAAGAAATCTTTTGTCCATTTTAGAACACAAAAATTAATTTTTCAATGGATTTTTTGATGATTTTTTCAATAATTTTTTTGAGGTTAGAATCGTCAAGAAAGAGACAAAGAGTGACAATGGAAGAAAAACTGGAAGAAATTTGACCGTTACACCGATTTTTGAATTCCCTCTTCTTACATTTTTTTTAATAACTTTTTTCCTGGTGGTCGGATTGACCTCAAATTTTTACACAATCTTCTCAGATTATCAAGGAACTTATTTCCAGAAGCTTGGTTCTATATCTCAATAACTAAGCCGCAACTAATTAAAATATAGCTCTGGGGTCGGTCACCTACCCCTCACAGTATACGGAGGGTTAAAATGTTAAAATAATAATTCTTCAAACACCCCCTTTGAATAAATTTCTAACTACAACCCTGTTTGTTCAGAAGCTTTATCTTCTTAGAAAGGATTCTTCATCATATAGAGCTTTTAATAATTTTTCTTTTCTTATTCACCCCAATTGACGGTACACAGTAAATTATAAGATTATGCGTGCATTAAAACATATTTTAGACATACATAATACTGCAAAAGTATTCAAAAAAAAAATTAGAAAAATATTCCAAATATTGATAAAGAATTTTTTATACTCGTGCTTTTAAATAAAAATAAAGAAATAAAAAAAAACGTAACGATGTGTTTAAAATATTCTTTCAAACTCCTCGAAATGAAATTAATTTAGACATGTCCAGGAAAGCCCTGAAAGTTTATTGATTAAATGTTGTTACCCAGCAACAGGGGCGAATAAACAATCAGAAGAGAAGAAAAAGTCATGAAGTTCAAGACAAACTTTTCGAAGGAAAGTGTTCAGAAGCTTGGCAATGTGCCCTACGTCCATTGGTCAGGAGCTGAAGAGATCTACTCCTGCTCAACTGATCGGAATTTGTTGAAATGGACAGCAAATACGCGCGAGAGTGTACAGGTGGCATCACTTCCGGAGGACTTTCACCCAACGGACTTGCATTTGCTCGTGCTGAAGGCCAATGTGGGTGGGCATGGGGGGAAGAGTGCTGACTCCTTGCTCATTGCCAGCAATGATGGGAGATTTATCATTATCAACAAGAACGCAAGGCTGGAGAGGACAATTTCGGCTCACACGGGGGCTATTACGGTGGCCCGATGGAGCCCTGATGGGTCAGCATTGCTAACAGCTGGTGAGGATGGGATTGTGAAGATTTGGTCCCGAACTGGGATGCTTCGGTCGACTGTTATTCAAAATGAGGGACCTATTCGATGCGCCAGGTGGTCCCCTAATTCAACTGCAATCACCTACACTCAGGGCAGCTTGATGGCTATCAAACCACTTGTTGCCAATAGCAAGATGAGCAAATGGAAGGCGCATGATGGGCTCGTGCTCTGTGTTGCGTGGGCCAATCATTCGAATCTCCTTGTGTCTGGTGGTGAGGATTGTCGCTACAAAGTGTGGGATGTACAAGGATCGAATCTCTACACGAGCTTTCCAGATGAAAATCCCATCACGTCCATTGATATAAGCCCAGAAGGGGATCTTCTTGCCATTGGGGGATTCAATATGCTGAAGTTGTGTCACTATTCGGGGGTAAATGAAGGCCGCAGCATCACTTTATGCTTTGTAGCATTAAATCTTTTTTGCTGTTGTTGCTGTTTCAGTGGAGCTACAGCACCTGTCGCTTTCCGCAGAATGTTGGTTCACTTTATGGCCTCAATTGGTCCCCAGATGGAACACAAATTGTTGCAGGATGTGGCAATGGGGCGTTGCTCTTTGGGCACATCATTGACCGCCAGTTGATGAGCCGTAATCTCAAAGCAACTGCAGTTGGAAGGAGAACCATTATCCTGCAGGATATTCTTACCAAGACAAGCGATACTCTTGAATTTTCCGATCGAGTTATCCGCATGGCGCTTGGCTATGGGCATCTGCTCGTCACGACGCCCAATCAATTGCATATCTTCAATGAGAACTACATCAACACTCCTGTTATTGTGGATGGACGCACGGACGTTCATATTCTCTCATTGGGAGTCAAGTAAGTAAGGGCTAGGCGATCAAACAAGCTGATCATGCTAAAAACAAATATTTTTATTGCAAGAGGCTTCCGGTGTTCGTCAGAGGAAAATTCCCGCTCACCCAAGAAAAAGCAGCAATTTCAGAAATTTTCATTTATTCAGAACATTGAAACATAAGTTTTTTACATATATTACATGATTTTTCTCGACAATTTTCAGAACAATAAATCTTTAATATATGTAAAAAAAAACTTATGTTTCAATGTTCTGAATAAATATGTCCTTTCAGCCACTGAAGAAGAGCCACTATTAGGCTCGAAAGCTTTGGCATAAATTGCTGCTTTTCCTTGGGTGAGCAGGAATTTTCCTCTGACGAACACCGGAAGCCTCTTGCAATAACATCAATACGTCAGAAAAAAAGAAGAAATCAAATATTTTTATTTTTCGCAAATTAAAGTTTTAAAAAAAGGATTTAACAACTTCAGGCTTGAATGTACCTCCTCTGGGCTTTAATTTAGTATGTTTCGGCTTTAATTTAATCTTTTTGGGGCTTGAATTATTTTTTTATGCTCTTGTTCCTCAATCTGTTAATTTTTTAACTAAAAATCCAAGAATAATTTTAAGATTGAATTTAGCTTTTTTAGATTTGAATTTAGTTTATCTCGGTTTGAATTTACTACTTTTTCACATGAAATTTTGCTTTTTTTAGGCTTGAATTATATTTTTTTTAAACTTTTGTTCCTCAATCTTTGTCTTTAGGATTGTTAGGATTAAAAACCAAATTATAATTTCAGCTTGAAATTAGTTTGTTTTAGTTTTAAATTTTTAGTATTTTTGGCTTGAATTTTTTTCAACTGAAAATACAAGAGTAATTTTAAGCATGAATTTAGTTTTTTTTAAGCAATATTTTCTCAATATGAGCCCTTTTGGAACTAAAAATTGAATAGACTTTTTTTGGTTGAATTTAGTATCTTTTCAAGTTTGAATTTAGTTTTTTAAGTCTTGAATTTAGTCCTTTTTTAGGTTTGAACTAATTTTTAAAAACTTTTTTTCTCAATCTGTGCCTATTTAGGGTCGAAAACTAAACAATACTTTTAGCTTAAATTTAATATTTTTCATGATTGAATTTACTACATTTCGCGTTGAATTCACAACGCTTCGGCTTGAATTTAGTCCTTTTTAGGTTTAACCCTTTCGCGTCCAACGTGAAACATAAAAAACATTGAAACATGCGCTCTAATGAATGCTCTCAGGAGACTTTTTTCAGTCAGAACGTCTTCCTTGGCCTCTTTTGTGTGAGTTTGATGCTTTTCTAACTTGAAAAAAACATTAAAATTCATTAATAATTAAAAAAAAAATAAAATTTTTCACATTTGTGTCAACGTATGACCCAAAAAACGCAAAAGGGTTAAAGTAAATATATTTCTTAAGCTTCTGTTTCTTAATCTGAACCCTCTGAATCATTTTAAGACTAAAAACAGGACTATAAAATAATATTTTGATTTCTTTGATTAATCAACCGAATATTAATAATTACAAATAGTTCTGAACATCCGAATAATTTAATACAGATAAGCACTCCCTTAAGCTAAATAAAAAAATATAATCAGCATAAAAAAGGAATTTAGCGCCAATTTAATTTGATTTAATTTGCTAAAATAATCAAATTTTTTCTCATAAATTTCCTGATTTTGCTATAAATTCTCTTTTTTGTAGGAATTTCGTTGCTGTGGATGTGTCAGCAATTTACATTTATACCTACACGGGGCGATTGCATTTGACCCCAAAATTCCCTGGGTCATCCACACAGATGCCAAATTTAACGGAAAAATGCATTTCCTTGGGAGCAAATGTCCTCGCGGTGAGAGATTTTGCCGATCAAACTGTGATCTACATCTTTGATCTCTTGCCCGGAGCTACGAGGCAGGATGAGGCATCGGTGATTCGCAGCAAGAGCCCCATTACGGAAATATCTGTTTGTCGTTCGGGCGGAATGGATAACCAATACCTCGTATTCATTGATACCCACAGAGATTTGTACATTGCATCCCTGAGGAGTGGCGCTGAGAATTTCCCCATTCACAAGATTGGCACACAGGTGCTTTCTGTGATGTGGGGCAGTGATGCGAATATCCTCGTTGGACTACATGATGCCTGCTACACAATTTGGTACTGCCCCGGGGAGGCGTGTACTGATCCCACCCTCATTGGGCTCACAACCCTCACGTACGACTCGACGGAATTCGGGAAGAGCGTCACACTGGAGTCCTTTGAAGGATGCCAAATTGGCCTAAAGAGCTCTGGGGCACTCTTTACAATCTCCGTGAAGATTTACTGCAACCTCCTGCATAAATTCGTTCAAGATAGCCTCTGGAGTCAGGCTATTAAGGTTTGTCGACTGGGGCAGACTCCTGTCCTTTGGGCCACCCTTGCTGCAATGGCAACGAAGAAGAATCAACTGCGAATTAGCGAAGAAGCCTACGCTCGTGCTCTGCAAATTGATAAAATTCACTATTTGCAACATATTGAGGTGCATAAGAAGTTTTTTAAAGAGTTTTAGAGCCTCTAAAATTAACAAAAAAAAAATATTTCTTTCTCCAAACAGAATCTTCCAGCATCATGTGCTGAACAAATGGCGGAACATTCAATTCTAAATGGTCGTCAAACTGAAGCTGAAATCTGCTTGTTGCACAATAAGAAGATTGACGAAGCGATTGCACTGTGCATCAGGATGCATAACTGGAGTAGAGCCCTGGAAATAGCTGAGAAGCATCAAACAAATCTAGATTTTGTTCTTAAAGAACGCCAAAAGTATCTCAAGGCACTCAATAAGAGTGAAATGGATCCAAAATTTCTCTCAATTAAATAAAACACAAAAATTTTACTTTTTACTCACATAATTTACTAAAATAAAATGAATATAAACTATTTTATGTATTTTTTGTAAACTTAATCAATGGCATAATATTGGTAATTAATTTAGAACACAATAAATATTTTTAAAATGAGGCATGACTCTAAATGAAAATTTTATTGTAATTTGATTTTAAAGATTATATGGCAAGAAGAAATGACTGTATCCTTGGTTAAGAGATATTCGGGGGAGATTACAGTTCATCGCTCAAATGATGAATGTTCTGCAGATGATCTCCATAGTCTGTGGCTTCGCTGCCCACAAATGTGTCGTAGTTTGAGATGATTTCTTCATAAGATAGGCGATCATCGTGATCGTCGTCTGAGGAAGCAAAGAGATGTTGAACTTCATCCGTAGCAACGTCTCTGAAAAATTATCAAAAGAAAATTTTATTGAGTCCTTTTTAAGATTTTTTACTTAAAATTCTATTGAATTTTTATTAAATGATTAAAGATGAATTTTCAGTTTCCTTCAAGGGGTGTTTATCTGACTAACATTAGATTTATTTAAGAATAATACGATTATTTTCAAAAATCAAAAACTTTTTTTTCATCCTGAAATTAGTATTTTACAGCTTGAAATTAGTACTGTATAGTAAACTGAATTTAGTACATTTTAAGCTTGCATTTAGTACATTTCAAGCTTGCATTTAGTACATCTTAGGGAATTAGTTCTTCAATCTAAGCCTTTTAGCACTAAAAACCGAATATTTCGGATTTAATTTAATACGTTTTAGGCGTCAATTTAGTACTTTTTAGGTAGCATTGATTTTAAATCTGAGCTTTTTCACAGACTAAACACGGAATAGAAAAGACTTGAATTTTGTACTTTTTCTGGTTTAATTTACCACTTCAAAGACTTGAACTTAGTACGTTTTAGGCTTGAATTTGGTACTTTTAAGGCATTTAATCTTCAATCTGAGCCTTTAAGGACAGAAAATCGAACAACTTTTTTTTAGATTGAATTTAGTACTGTGTAGTAAATTGATTTAGTACATTTTAGGCATCAATTTAGTACCTTTCAAGTTTCTATTTTGTACCTCTTGGGCAATTGTTCTTCAAGATCAGCCTTTTAGCACTAAAAACCGAATATTTCGGGTTGAATGTATGTAGTACGTTTTAGGTTTTAATTTAGTACATTTTAAGATTAAATTTCGTTCTCTAATTTAATTATTTTCTAATCTAAAAAAAAACGGAATAACTTTTCGGCTTAAATTTTGTACTTATTCGAGTTAATTTAGCACTATAAAGATTTGATTGTAGTACGTTTCAGGCTATAATTTAGTACTTTTTCAATACTTTTGATCCTCAATCTGAGCCTTTTAGGACAGAAAACCAAACTTTTTTATATATTGAATTTAGTACCTACGTTTTAAGCTTGAAATTAGTACTGACTATTAAACTAAAGCTTCAATTTAGTACTTTTTAAGACTCGATCCTCAATATGACCATTTTACTACAGAGAACTGAATAACTTTTTAAAATTGAATTTAGTACTTTTTAAGCATTAATTTAGTACTTTCGGGGCTTTTTCTATTCAATCTAAGACTATTTCGTCTTTTTAGAATAAATTAAAGATTGAAGTTTTTTTCAGCTTGAATTTAATATCTGTTAAGCTAAAATTTAGTACTTTCAAGGCTTAAATAAATTTTTTTTTATTCAGATAAACGCCCCTTGGATTTTTTTTTCATAAAAACCAAAAAAAAAAGAAAAGAAAAAAAAAAGAAAACTCACTCATTGCTCGGAACAACCCACGAGAGGATTTCATTTCCATTGAGGACACCATCACCATCCTTATCGAATTCACTGTCAAATTTTTCCTTTTCAGAAATCAACCATTCCTTATCGTGGTGCTTTGCAGAGTCCCCAACGAACTCCTTAAAATCCACCTTTCCATCCCCATTCAAATCCTTCTCTCTCAGTGTTTGTTCCAGGATTAGAGGCAACATTTCTGGATGCTCCTCCGGACTTAGGAAGACAACAAATTCATCTGGTGTGAGGAAGCCATCACCATCCTTATCAGCTGCTTTGAACATCACCTTGTCTTCCTCAATTAGTTTTGACTCCTCCTCGATGATCTGCTCAAGGGATTGGATAGCTTCATTGTCGGATTCCATGCCGTAGGTATCCTTCAGGTACTCCTTCCACGTCACAAGGCCATCATTGTCCTCGTCAACATCCTGGAAGCGATCATTGGCCTCCTCCTGTGAGAGCATCTTGAAGGATCGTAGGATCCACGCCTTGAGCTCGTGCCTATCCACAAAACCATCGGAGTTGAGATCCATTTTCTGCACAAGGATTCCCAGGCGCCTCTTCGACTCCTCCGGGGTGAGCCTATCGAACTCCTCGGCTTCCTTGACACTCCCAATGATGGCTTCATGATCAAATTCATTCTGATGCACTCCCCCTTCAAAGTGGTGAGCATCCCGGGGACTGTACGAGCCATCCTCCATGCGTTCCTTGCTGCCGCCTTGGGTATGTTTGTGCGTTGTTGCCGGAGACACCACCACAAATCCCATGACGGAAATTAACAGAAAATATTTAAACCACATCCTGCTCCTTTTTTGTGCTTTCTAACTAGTAGGATCCCTTCCTTATTTGCTTAAAATCTAATTCCAATTGGAACTTCTTTTGTATCCTCCCCCAAATTGGTTGTATTCGATTACTTTGGCAACGACAGAATGTGTCAAATCAGCGGATTTGCGTGCGAATGTCCCAGAATTGTCATCTCTGGACTCTCTGGGATATTGTGGAGAAAGTCCTAGGACAAAGGATGTGTTTTTTCCACATTTTAAATTCTGGAAGTCTGAAATGTGAAAAATGCAGGAATTTCCTTATTTTCTTACTCACTCTCTCACATACGATGATACAATCAAAAAACAATTTGATATCTCCGAAATGTAGCGCAAAAGGTGCAATGACATTCCTTATAAACGTACAAATATTGTCACGTAACATGCAAATTCGAGGGAATGGTTTATCGGGTTTATCGCTTATTTATACAAGGCCTAAAGCGTTTTATTTAGATTTACTATAGCACGGAGGATTAATGGGAGATTTACTTTGACTGCGATAAATTCTCCCCAAATTCAGAACAGTCCAGCAGTCGCGCCCAAGCCGGAAAGTACAGAGAATTGAAAGAGTTTTGCATAGGGCGAGTGAAGGGTGAAGAAATTCGCAAGTGAGTCATCTTTTGGAGGTTATGTCGTATCAGTGAATTCCCTTCAAAACATTGCAAAAGATGGATTTCCTGCCGCAGAAGCACGCAAAGTACTTTTCTAGATTCCTTAATCTCCTCCCAGCACGCCTGGCATCCCACGATTCTACGAGGTAATGAGATTTTTCCTTTGATTTCCCTAATTTCCTTGGTGCAGATTGTCAAAGAACTTCCGGGTTTTTTTTTTTCAGGGTTACTATTGCCTTCTTTTCTGTATGTGGTTTGGATATTCTGGACTCCCTGGAGCTCCTCACACCCACACAGAGACGCAATATAATTGATTGGATCTACAAATATCAAGTGATACCTCAGGGGAATCTCAAATGTGGAGGATTTCAGGGGTCCAGTACGTTGAGTATTAAATCAGATGATCCTGCAAAGCGGGCAGCTGTGGAGGCCTACCATTGGGGACACCTGGCAATGACGTACACAGGAATAGCTATTTTGATATCCTTGGGCGATAATCTAAGCCGGCTGGATCGGGAGGCAATCGTTGAGGGTGTTGCAGCTGTTCAGCGTGAAGATGGGAGTTTCAGTGCCTCCGTTGAGGGCAATGAGCAGGATATGAGATTTGTCTACTGTGCCGCAGCTATTTGTGCTATGCTCAATGATTGGGGCAGTGTAGATCGTCGGCGAATGGCTCAGTACATTCGAGACAGCATTGTAAGCCCGGAAAAATGTTTAACCCTTAAAGGTCCATTGGCTCATACGCTGACTCAAAGGCTCGATTTTGAAAATGTTTCATTTTGTATAGTTATTTTATGGATATTGAGTCCAAATTAGTACAAGACTATGTCTTTACAATCCCTGATCATTTTATGACCACAAAAGGACATTCTCAATGACTCACAGGATCAGGAAGGACGAAAAACTGAAAATTTTTGAGTTGATATTTTTTGCTAAAAATGTCTTATTTAAGCTCAAAGGAACCCATAAAAATCATTTTTAGTTCAATCAGCTCGCTAGATTGATCGCGCACCTGAAAGGGTTATAAAAAAGTGATTTAAAACACAATTTTAATGAGAATTTGTTGTTTCAGCGCTATGACTACGGTGTGAGTCAACACAAGGAGATGGAAGGACACGGAGGGACTACATTTTGTGCTGTAGCTGCCCTTCAGCTCAGTGATCAGCTACACATTCTGCCCAATCGTGAATTAGAGGGCATTAAGCGTTGGTTAGTGCTGCGACAGAGCACAGGCTTTCAGGGAAGGCCAAATAAAACGGAGGACACATGCTATTCCTTCTGGATTGCAGCCACCCTGAAGATTCTCAATGCCTTCCACTTGACGGCCTTTGAGGAAAATCGCAATTTTATCCTTTCAACACAAAACCGAATTGTTGGGGGTTTCTCCAAATGGCCCGACTTCAATACAGACCCCTTCCATACGTACTTTGGAATCTGCGGGCTGAGCTTTGTGGATGAGCCCAATGTGATGGAAGTCATGCCGAGTCTCAATATATCAATGCGTGCTTACAGGAGACTCAAACAACTCCACGAAACGTGGGATATAACGCAGAACATTAACGATGTACGACTCAATATCGACTGAATTTGCCTGGCCCTGAAATAGAGCACAAAAATATTTTATTACTTAAAAAATAAATGTAAAAAAAATTGTTGAAAATTTATAGAAAAAATGGTATTTTTTCGGTATTAAAGAGGAAGCGATCAAAAGCTTGTAGCTCACAGCATTATACAGGTTGTTTTAATTAACAATTCAGCGTCTATGTCGTCTGATTTTGTTGATTTTTTACATATTTTTAAAGAATTTTTTTAGGAGTTTTATGATATGGAGTTTCTGTGCAGAATTTCCTAAGAAATGTCGATGATTTTTCCGCACACCTTGAAGTAATTCCTATTGGGTAAGAGGTTAAGCCTCAGCTGTTGTTTGTAAACAAAGAAAACAAATTTTTTTTGCACGTGTTCTCCCCGAATCCTCCTCCTTTTTCCAATGAAAAATCGTGAAATTCTCACCCTACAATTCGGCAATTATGCCAATTATGTTGGGACTCACTTCTGGAACATACAGGTAAAACTTCCCAGGCATTTTCCGGTGAATTTTCTTCCATATTGGGATGTTTTCTTGCAGGAAGCTGGATTTCAGTATGAGCCAGGTGCGGAGATTGGCGAAATTGATCACAATATTACCTTCCGTGAGGGACAGAATCATCGTGGTGATATGACATACACTCCAAGGATGCTCTGTGTGGATTTAAAGGGTTCCCTGGGGCATCTCTCCGAGGATGGTGATCTCTATGCCGACGAATCAATGGCAGACCTTCGTTCTGGGAAACCAGACACCATCGCATCGCAAATCCCTTGGAATTCACAGAGTATAGAAGTCGTGGAAGGGCAGGAGGTGAAGAAGTCTCAATATCAAATGGATTTGGATTCAATGGGACAGGCTCAAGATGAGAAGGATTATGCATTTAGTAGCACTGTCCAATCATGGTCAGATTTCATGCATACACGCTACCACCCACGCAGTGTAAACATCATCAGGGAATACAATCATTCAAATGACGAAAACTCCTTTGATACCTTCACCAATGGCAGGGAATTGTGGCGCAATGAATCCTTCGGGGAGGATTTTAGTGACAAAATTCGGCAGTATATTGAAGAGTGCGACAACTGCCAAGGATTCCAGGTTTTTTTCGACGCAATCGATGGATTTTCCGGGCTCACGGCCAGGTGCTTTGATGAACTCAACGATGAATACGGGAAGACTGTCCTGGCGTACCCGTTGATTCCACCTCATGTGAGGAATTTTAAGAATGCCGATGCTGCAGCAAGTTCCTTAATCCGAATTGTAAACCTCTCCATGAGCTTTATGTCCCTCATTGAGAGTGTCTCCCTTTTTGTGCCTCTCTCGACAATGGCACAAGGATGGAGGGATGTGGCAACTAGCAGGGATTTCCCCAACATCACCTACAATCCGGAAAATTTCTATCAAACATCCGCAATCTTGGCTACCTTCCTAGAAACCATTAGCCTCAAATATCGTGCAAAGGACCTCCTTCAGCCGATGATTCTTGCAGATTTCTGTTCTGACCTCAGTGCCTATGGATTGAAGATGAGTGCAGCTAATTTAGGTAAGAAATTTGAACTTTTTTTTTCCCATTTTTTCAATTATTTTAAAACTAATTTTTCATATTTGGATTATTTGTCTACAAAAGAGCCTTATTCATCATGTATGGAATCAATCCTTAAGATGAAACCAATTTTTGTTTTTAAATTATTATAAGGCATTGCGAAAGACTCAACAAAAGTAGGCTCATTGTCCGGAAAAGCCCTGGGAAATTGTACAATTTTCTCGTTTTTGGTGTGACCTAAAGTTATAGGGGAAATGGGGCAAAATGTTAGAAAATCAAGACCACACATCTCCAATATCTCAGTAAATATTATTTCGTAATTGTTCTAATTTAGTCAAAAGGTACCTTTTATAACTCTAACTAAGCCTATAAAGTTTTATAATAATTGATCTAATATTTTGGGATTTATTTAAAAAACAAATTTTTCGAATTTAAAAGTTACTTTGACCTTTCATTTCAATATCGTATTTTGGCGTATTTCTGTGTAATTTTTTTGATCCAAATGCATTTTTTGATAGAGTAACTATTGCTGAACACGAATTTAGTCTAAATTTTCCGAAAAAATTTTCCGGGTTTTCCCGTATAACACTGATAGTAAAAAGTACCCCTTGGGGCAAAATGTTAGAAACCGTTTTTAAGGCTGTTAACTATTTTTTTGTTTATTTATTTTATTTTTTTCCAGTCGGCACACTTAATACTTATAATTTAGCATGTTATATTACTCTCTATTACTAATATAAAATTATTTAAAAAATAAAAAGTGCAATTTCATAAATTTTTCATTTTTTTTATTTTTTGTATTTTTTTTATTAAAAAAAAATTTCTAATTGTTACACAAATACCTTATTATCAATTGCTTTTATAGTGTCTAGATGAAATAAATTCATAAAATTGAAATTTAAGGCCAAAAAACGCAAACTAACATTTTGCCCCATGATTTTTGGAACAGGCAAATGTGCAAGGGTTTGGAAAATGGCCTGAAAATGCATTTTCCCGTTGAGATAGAGAAAAATCGTCTGAGACAAAGTTGTAGCCCGGAAAATTTCCTATAAGATAGTCGTCATGAGAAAACTCAAATATTTTCAGGAAAATCAGGAAAATGTTTCTCCCAAAAAACTAACAAATTGCCCCATGTCCCTATCGTTTTCTCAAATTTTTACAATTTAAGAATGTTTTTTTTTAAGACAGATCAAAGCTATTAGGCTTAATTTTATTATTAAAACTATTTTCAAAAGAAAATCCTAAAAGGTGGAAAACTTTTGAGATTTTCCGAAAGTGAACTGTTCTTATGCTTATCATATTTCCTTAATTTGAAACGTTACCAATTTTCACTTATATGATTTTGATGCAATTTTTATTTCCCTTTAATTTGCTATAAGATTTGCGAGGAAAGTTTACTGGAAAAACTTGATATTTAATGATTTTCCGTTTTATCTTATAACTTATCATGAGTTTTTGACAATACTCTCGAGCGCCTATCGGTGGTAGATAGGAAGGGCAGAATTTAATCAAAATCGCAATTTTTCGCGTCCCAAGATGGTTTAAAAATCGGATTTAGGACCAAGATTATTCTTTGCATTCCTCTCTCCCCCATATAATAGAACATTTTCCTAAATCATTTAGAAAATTGTGGAAAACTTTTTTTTAAAGATTTACTAAAGGTTAATTCACAATACGGAAAATAAGTAATAAAAAATTGAGAAAATCTCTGAAAAATTAAGTTTTTCTACATTTTCCAAAGGAATTCAAGAATGATTTGCATATAAATTGATTTGAGGAGAATCTAACGTACCATCTTGGCCAAAAATTCGATTTCTAAAATTATCCGAAAAATTGTAATTTCCACGCTTCTTAAACATTTTCTAAACAGATTTTCACGCTTTTCTCATCAGTATGAAATTTAATTTAATTTTCTTAAGTCCATTTCACGAGCATCTTCGAAATAAAATTGTTTTTTTGCTGTAAATTTCTTAGATTATTTCTAAAAGAAAATTGATTAAGTTTTTTCTCTTTAATTTTAATTCAATAATCGTTAAAAAAAATAATTGGAAGAAATAGAAAATTCTCATTTCTTTCCCAGGTTTGCCATTTAATATGTCAACTGCCTGTGATACTTTGGAGCAGCCAAAGCATATCTTCACCCACTTGACGCCCAATAGTGAAGTATCTCGTGGGCAGATGATGCAAACGGTCGTTCGTGGGATTCATAGATCACAAATTGCTGCTTTAGAGCCACGAGCATCATCGTCTGTTTTATCAGTATTTCCCTACGCTGATGCCTCCCTAAAGATGCAGAAATACTTGGAGAGATTCGATTCTGCAAATGTAATTCCGGTCATGACCTGCGAGACCCCAATGCCCGTAAAAGTGCCTTATCCGGAGGAAATTTTTGCAAAGATTATCAGTGCTGCTACGTCCGGAAGTCAGTATTTGACGGAGAAGCCTCTTAGAATATCCTCGATCCCCGTTTTGGCAGGCATCACATCCACAAAGCACCTTATGGGCACCATTGATAGTCTCCATGTTGAAGCTGAAAAGGTTAAATTGGGAAAATTGTGTCGCTTCAGAGAGACTGGCCTGGAGTCCGATGAATACACTGAAGTTCTTCACAAACTCCTGGACTTTCGTGATCTCTATGACGATCGTGTTGCATTGTAGGATTGTAGGTGAGTGAAGATAATAAAATTTTACATAAAAAAAAATCTCCATGCGAAATTAGTGGAGATAAAAAAGAAAGAATTCATGTCTTTTATGATCAATTCATTGCGGAGAGAAAATTGGTGTGAAGAAAATTAATTTACATTGAGTGTCTCGGATGCCTTTCGTCCCCCCGCAAAAGAAAAAGGAATGAGTATCTCATTGTATATTTTCCATAAATGTGCCTCAAAGTGTATTCTCCCCGTCTAATTTCCATATTACCGCATATAAACGCGTCTACAGTCAATGGGTGGGACTCCAAAAGGGGGACAAAGTGCGAGGGTGAAATTGAATTTATGACACGATAAAATTAATAAACACCCCCTCATCTCCACACAGAGCGACAGATACTTGGCTTTTTTTCCCCACCAAGTCTCTCTTGCACAAATATCTGAGGACGCGTATAGGGAATTTGTAGTCACAGGAATTGCGTTTGAAATTGTGTCGTATAGAGAAATTCAAGTAGATGAATTTGAAGTGAGAAAGCCTATTCGACATAGAGCTAATTCAATTTGGTTGCCCATTTGCTGTACGCAATACAATTTCATGGGACTTTGTCTTGAATGTAAAGAACACTAGAGCATACGAAATATTTTAAAGAATTACATACATTTTGTGAATGATACAGGTGATGAAAAGAAGAATTTAGAACATTTAGAAACGTAAAAATTAAATTCTGAAGTCGATTCTGTTTAAAATCTTTTCTTACAACTTAAAAGTTGTTAAAAGATTTTGACAGTTGATGTTTTTAAATCTTTCTATTGTTCTTCCATAAAAGAAGATCAAAGGATTTGTTTTAGAAAACAGTAAGAAGGATTCTAAAAGATCATTGGAAAAGTTATTTTCATTTTAAAACGTTATTAAAAAAAGAAATAAACTGTCAAATATTTTATTTAGAATACCAAATTCTTACAACTAACAGAATCGACCCCATCTGTTATATTTTGAAGTACTAAACAAACTGAATTGAAGAAAGGATTATAAGATCCTGCAATCATTCGTGAAAATATCTCTCAACTCCTTTGAAAATGTCATCCCCAGAGGAAGTATGTGGAGACTGGAGAGCAATCCCTTTTTTATTTCATCCAAAAAATTGCCCATTTCTCCCCTGATTTGGAATAAGATGCCCCCACTGAATGGCCCCCAGAACTCACATCTCGTTCCACATTTCCATTCGTGTTTGATTTAATATAGAAGAATTATATGTGCTGAAATGGAAAGGGCGAAGTGAATGCTTCTTTTGCATATAAATTCACTGAGATATGGATAAGAGCACAACATTCGAGGGATTTCACAATTCTTGTGCTATTTCCTTCATGGATGTATTTTGTTGTGATGCTATAAGGAGAGTTTTCTTAAAGAAAAAAGGGAAGCACGGACACACAGAGGGGATGAAATTCGCGATATAAATATTTTGCATGGGGTTAGTATTTTATACTATATTGAGAATGAAGATCTTTCATTTGATTCATCTTATTCTTGAAATTGGGGGCGGATGTGTTGTGTGGTTGTATCAAAATTCTGTTATTTTTCTCATATGGAAATTTAGCTACAGTTGAATGGTTGTTTTTGGCTGACAATGCTGCCATATTCTAACACTGTCAGGGTGGTCAGGGATCAGTGAAGTAGCTAAAATGTAATTAAAGTAATTGTTTCCAGACTAAAACGTTCGTGAAGAAAATTCAAAAATGAAGAAAAGGAACGTCAAACTTTAGAACAACTTTTAAATATTAATTTAATTTAATGATAAAAAACGTCAAAAGTAAAAAAAATGTTCAAAAAACATTATAAAAGAACGTTAAGAATAAACGTCGAACGTTAGAAAGAACGGGCAGAGCGAGAAATCTATCTAAAAAGTTATTTTTAGTAAACAATTTTAAGTTTTTTATTCAATCGTTTATTGACATTTCTATTTAAATTTTTTTTTCTATTTTAAACCAAGAAATATTTTTTAACCACCAACGAAAAACCTAATTTTCCTGATCTTTTAGTGTGTTTAACCGTCTTTCTTGACTACGCCCTAAAAACCTAAAAATGAGAAAACGTTAGAAATTTTCAAAAAAGATGTCAAAAGCTAATTGATTGTAATAGGTACTTATAGCGTTCTTCTTAAAAAAAAATAATAAGCAAAAATCTCCTGTACAGGATGGTCAAATTATGGAAACTTGAGGGTTTTTATGAACGATTTTCAAGTCAATTTTGAACAAAAAAATTAATTAATCAATTAAAATTTAACCTTTTTATGAAAAAAATGTCCTCAATATAATTCTTTGAATATTAAGGATCTTGGACAGTTTCTGTAACATTATAGCAGTAAAACTTTAAGAAAATTCGAGTAGAAGAATTAAGATTTTTTCTTAACCAACGTGAATTATTTAGCCCCGATCATCTCTTAACTAAAGAATTTTCTTTAAGGTAGTGAAAAAAATTAAAAATTTTGAAGCAAGGACATGGTATGGAAAGGATTGAATTACATTGGATGGGGAACAATGTTAAAACCGCATGTACCACAAAATTGTCATTGTATGTAACACAAATGTGATAAGCAAACCACTTTGCACTCGACCTTTAGTTTACCCACACCTCCCTTTACTTCCATATGTATGTACATAAAATTTGAATAGAAGCAAATAAACTTGATTAAACTCTCGTTATGGCAATTTATGAATCTTCAGTGGAACTGTACAGAAGCAAACTACATTCGGATTGGATATTTCTTATAAAATAATTAGAAATTAATTAAGAAGAAGAATCCTTTTAATTAGTATATCAAAGAAAGCAACAAAACGTATAAAACAATCGTTTTATTGTCGTAAAATCCATTCATCAGATCATGATAATACCTTTATCACGTACAGAAGAGAGAGAGGGTGGTAGTAGATGAGATTACTCAATGCTATGGTGTGTTCATGAGAGGGTGTCCCTTAGTCTTGGGACAGACTCACCCTCACAGCTGTTTACTATGAGGAACAATTCCCACCCTGGAATTTTCGAATCTGTTGCGGCCATAATTGCATTTGCACATTTAATTTAACACATCGACCTCCTCATGTTAGGCACACTAAATAATCACCAGAGCTACCCACACTTTGGAGCTTCATCGGGGGTTTATGGTGATGTTGGTCACTCAGTGCAGCAAACCCCAAACGCCGTCAATTTATCCCCATCGTGTATTCAAAACCCCCTTTGAACTACACATACGCATCGTAACCCCACACCACCTGCTTCCGGGGCGCCCAGTCTCCCGCTTCCTTTAGGAAACGACCACACAGAGACACGGTCGAATCGATTATTGCAAACTGTGAACTGCCCATATAGCCAAGCCCCCCTCTTTTGCCTACATTGCGAACCCCACCAGGAGCACAACTATGGTACTGGCGAATGTACCTTGGAATCGTGTGCAATTCACAGAGGCGTGTAGTAGATTTTGTATTACAACAGACAAGTGAAACACAGAATTTAGTGGTTGGCCATTTAGTTGCCACACTGTTTGCTACCCAAAGCTCTTCACCCAACCATTGTAGAATTGTGAATAGCAATGAACTGCATTTCACAGATTTTTGTAAAACATCAACACTAGAATGCACTGAAAATTTTATCCTTATAATGGCCTTTTCTGTATACCTACCTATGTTCACAGTTGAATATATAAAATCTCTGTCAGGGAAATAAGTATAAATAAACTTAGTTTAGGTTTAAATAATTTTTGTAGCTGCTCTGTGAATTAGCATTGATTGCTTTGTGAAAATTAGATTGTAGCGCCCGACTCACTATCCAGCGAATATTAACCTGCTCAGTGAGTACCCTTAGATTGGCGGTAACTGTAACGACTGCCTACCCTTGGCAACGGCTTCTGCCTCTAGGTTACAAACCCTCAAATAGGCGAGAGAATATGAGAATCCACAAGAGAATGTAGGAGAGCACTGAGTGAGTAACTAGATGAGAAAATAACAAAGAGTGCTGATGAGTGTAGAGAGTAGCAAAGAGTGTTTATGTGTGTAGAAGAGAGAGTTAGTCGAAGCTCAGCCTTGTGCGGGAATGGCTGTGCGTGTAAAGTGTTCTGTAGATTAGTTTGAGGACGAGAGGGTTGAGGTTACTAGAGGAGTTAACCAAAGCCCCTGTGGCGCCCCCCTATTCAGGGCGCCACATGATGAATAAGAAGGTTTAAATCCAAACCTAACAAATTAGAATGTATTTTTCAGCTTCTTCTGAATACAAAATTTCCCGAATTGAGGATAAAAATTTTCTATAATAACTTTCAAAATCATCAATTCGCCGATCAAAAGTGAAAATGAAAAGTTATTGACAAGATTGATAAGTTTAATTTTACTGCAATTCATTAAGCGTCGGAAAAATAAAAAAAATCATAATGTTCGTTATATATTTTTATTTATGATTGACTTGATTTTTTTACCTCAGACCTTTCAATCTTTCATTATGGAAAATATCTGAAACACACTGATAAATTTATACATCGTTCAAGCTCTAACAATTACGTGTTTTGGCTTTTTTTTTGAGGAAAAATCATAACAAATCTTTTTATTTAGTGAACAATCAGAAGTGCTTGGGCAGTAAAGCTTAAATTGTTATCCCTCCGTCGGGGCTTGTTTAAGTGTCATAAGCACGAGCATGTCACATTCAGTAAGGATAATGCGGAAAGTATCCCAAGAGTGAACTTTCAAGCTCCTCCTACATTAAACTTTGCTTGTAACTTTGTATGAGCTTTTGAGAATTTTAGAAAGCTTTACAAAAAAAAATGTTTGTATCAATTTTGATTCCTTCACGTTTACAAATTCTTTTTGAATGATTGCATTTGGTCTGAAATACCAGACTCGTATAGTAAAAGGATAAATGTTATCCTTTCTCATTTCCTCCCGACATGGAGTTACATCCCAAACTCTGCTGGTGGAATATTATGCGACAAAAATGGGTATGGGTGCATCTGGCAAAATGAATGGACAACATTTGACTTAATGACCGTGTGTGTAAGAGCATGGATCGCATGGATAGTACGTACATTGTCCTCCCTTTCCCACTTGCTTATTTAGAATTTGTATTGTGGCGCGCATCGAAACAAATTGTATAATCTCTTCGTTGTCATCAATTTTGTGGCATCAAAAGCAGAAGGGAAGCTTCGAGGGTGGATTAGAAACTTGAATGTTATTGTCGTCAACAGCGTCATACCGGAACTTATGCTAATATTCATACACATATTCCCTCTCTCTCTCTTCCTCTGTACATAGATACTTTCTAATATTATATAAAATGTGTGCTTTATTTTTTTATATTCAAACAAACTTTGTAACAAAAAAGTTTGCAGAAAAGAAAGTTTATTGGATGTTTTGTTTATGATAACGATGATAACATTCTAGTAAATTAGAAACTTTTAAAACTAATTTGTTGTTAAAATATGGAAGCTAAAATATATAAAATTTTGAAGTAATGGGTTCTATTCAGCGACCAAGAAATTCTTAAAACTGTTGAAATATCAGTAGAAATTTTTGATATATCAAGGATTTCTTGATCGTTGAATAGAACCGAATAAAGGGTCTAGCTTTGTTTTCAAAATCAGTACTATTCTATTTGATGTTCGACAAAATTGCCATCACTATTTGGGTGATGTTTGATCGTGGAGGCAGCATCTCCAGAGAATGAGGATTTGAGGTGATGGAGTTTTTGTACTGGAGAAAGGTTTAGGTGTTGAAATGACCTTTGAAAGATATTCTATCCGGCTCGAAGGAACAAAAAATGTTATTCACCTTGATTTTGATTAAGGAATTTCTCGTCTTCGGCCTTATATTATCCTCTCCTCCTTATCCTTTAAGTAAAAATTTGTTGTGTCAGAAGTTGAAGGATTTTCCTGAACAATTGATATCAGTTGATCTATAACTGCATCTATAACTGAAAACAAGTTTAAGAAAGAAGAAAAAATATTAAAAGGAAAAAAAGAAAATAAATAAATAAAAAAGAATTCATGTGCACGGCGTGCGTCCGCCCCTGACGAGAGATACGAAGAGCACCGAATAGAAATCGACACTAGCGCCACCACGCCATTGCGGATAAGAGGCGACATTTAGCCGTTTGTATAGGACTAGGTAATACCTGGACCGTGGTTTAATGTTCACAAAGAAGTAAAGAAGGATAAAGAAAAATATCAGCAGTTCTAGAACCTCTTTTGAATGGCTTAAACATATAATCAACCCTTATTTACACACCAGAAAAGAGCAGAGATTCTGAAAATATGATTAAACGTGAAAATTTATTTGATTGAAATAATTATTTTATAAATTCTTGTTGACATATGAAAATGTCATTTAAAAACTACACAGGTACCTACCTATATTCCTTTTTTGTGCGAAATTCAGTGCATAAATATCATTTATGCATTAAATTAATTGCAGTTTGCATTTTTTTTGCATGCTCGTATAAGTAGATAATCATATTGATAAATAAAATGTGTGTTTATAATAGAAAAATTTATTTAATTTTTATTGTTCATGAGTGAATGAGCAATTTTAACTATCATATGATTATGCATAATGAGTAATTAAACATTTTATGCATTTTGAGTGTGGGGTATCTCTATATGTGAGTAAAAATTTGTTGTGTCAGAAGTCGAAGGATTATCCCGAACAATTGATATCCATTCATGCATAACTGCGTGTAATTGTCAATTTATTATTTTGTTATTATGTACAGTACATAATACATAGATATATATAATTTTTCCCTAGTTGTGGTTCTTATATAACACACTGAGAACATGAGAAGATACATTATAAATTTCCATGATACCTACTAGAAAAAATTTCTGTGATATTCTGTGAATTTCTATTAGGGGTTGGATTGGAATAGCATGTATGATGTAGAACAGAAGATTTGAGGATGAAAGGGATGGAATTTGTAGTTTTTTTTTGCCTTGACTCTTCCCCCTGTGTCGCTTTCATCATACCACCCCCATGATCTCTGTGTTGACGCTATGTGTGTTGAGTGGAGTTCAGATAGTCACTTGGGACTTGATAAATCGTAAATGTTATGTGCGCATATATTTATTTTTTTATACGTATATGTTGTTTTTTTTTTTGTTTTTCCTGATTGTGATTAACTGCATGGTACGTGCCACAGCAAATTTGTTTTTTTTGTTTGTAGGAAATATATGCGGAAACAGTTTGTTGGGAAACTTCGCATGTAGAATTCTTTTCGATGTACTCTAAAGAAAATTAAATTAGTTAAAGGTAGTAAAAAGGAGCTTTTAATCTAAAAAAAAAAAGATTTATTTGTGGAAAATATTACTTTTGAGGCATATTTCTCAAAATATTCAAAGATGGAAATCATCATTAAACTGTTGGGACTTTTGCTGGCTTCTACTTGATGTAATAAACAATAGAATAAACAATAACACACTCTATTTGATAGTTAGGATGGATTTTCTTTTGAATGGCTTTGGCAGAGAAACTCACGCTGTGTTCTCTGGGTGATTCAGACTCCAGAATTGTCTGCTGTGACAAAAGTGGTATGAGAATGATTTCATATGTGATATTTGTCTGAAACAGTGAATTATTCTGGGTGGAGGATGGGGTTTAGATACAAAATGGAATGAATATTGCCACTATTGTTCTCAAGCTCTTCTTGCCCTCTAAAGTGTTTTATACGATACTTGCATATATGTAGATGACATTATACATATGGAAATGACTTGCAAAAATAAATCCCCCCGTTCCATCATTGGTCTGGAGATTTTGCAGTCATCAACGTATAGACAGAAAGGACAGAAGTTTATTGCTTTGCCTTTTCCATTTTGATGATTGTCAACTTGAAGCTTCAGTAAAATTTTTATTGTTTTGCACCTAACAAGACTGAATGGACTATCCAGTCCCGATATGTATGAGAAGATATGATTTTGATGTGTGAATGTATCAGTACAACAATAAATAAAAGTAGTAAAGATACATGTCATGCATATATAGTATTTTTATGTGATTTAATGCTGCTTTCTTGTCCTCTCTTATCATTTGATATTTGATGGTTTAACAAGACATTATTCTAATAATTCTTCGATAGTTTTTAAAAATACATAAAATTACTGAAAATGTTTTTTTTTTTTGACAAAAAGAGAGACAGTAATTAATTAAATGTGTATAAAATAATTAAAATTTCTTTAAGTTAAAATTGTCCTCATGCAAATTTTGTGTCTCCTAGCCTTTGAGAAAAAATATGTGGTCATTGGTCAATAACGAAGTCATTCATGTTCCCAGGTAATATTTTCTCTCCATTCTTCACTCTTACACCAATAAATAATATCAATCTCTGAGCTACTTCCGTTTGTGAATTGAAATTATATATATATTTGTAGATATATTGCGAGAAAATCTCGTTATTTCTGTGTTTCTTTGAATTGTTTTTTAAGAAGTGGCTTTTCGGAAATTAGAATCGTTTTAAAATATACAATTTTTAAAGGATGCAAAAGAAGACTATGTAAAGAATGCATTTATTTTTTAACCCCTCTAGGCAAATTATTCATTGTTCTTTTTTCCCCCATCTGACAGAAAAAGTTGCTGAAGATTTTAATTAAAATGCCACAATTCTCATGGGTGAGTTTCTGTGGTACTTTTGTTTTCTTCCTATTCTATTAATGTTTAAATTTATAGAATATTTTATTCTCAACCATTGTGGTTTGAATTTTCAATATTGCGAAAATTGATAAGAAATTGGATAAAGGGTCAACTCGACTAAGATTAGAACCATCTTACATTCTTTATTAAGGAACTTTTTAACCTTTAAAAGTGAATTTTATTGAATGATTTTTTTTTCATTTTCTCAATGGATGTCAAGATCAAGTTTTACAGCATAGTTTACGCATCAAATACTTATCCTGGAAAGCCTAGTTGGGGGATCCCTTTGACTAAACATCCCAGAAAGACGCACTTCAACTGATTCTGTTTGTCAATAAAGCGGAAAATTGCTTTTTAACCATTTAAACTTTTGTGAGAGATTCGCAATACGTCTGCACTCAGCGGAATTGCCATGAGGAACGATTTCGAGGAATACAGTAGAGTTAACCACTGTATATATTTGCCTTTTTAAACTCTCAGTCAGTCCTCTTTCATTTCATGCCGAGGAGAAGATATTGTTGAGAGTATAAAACACTTATATCGAGGAGGGGTATCGTTCTGCTTTCTTCCGACTCCCCTTGTTACATACTACATACTATCCCACATCTCACACTTCCTAACCCTTCGTCATTGTTATTCTGAGGACTTTTCTCATTCTTTTCGACATTTCCCAGATGATGGCTCTCAGTGCTTCTCCACACACACTGCAAATGTTTTTATTGTGCAAACGAGAAAAGTGCGATTGAGTGTCTCCCCCTTATGTTTGCTACTGCCCTTTTTGCACCCCTGACACATATTTATTTCATCATTTCATATTGAGTGGATATTTTTCCATTATACACACATTGCACATGGTGTGATATAACTTTTTTTTCTTTATTTATAAAATCAACAATTCAACCAATTTAAAAACTAATAAATTGTATAAATAATATCGCAATCAACAGAAAAAAATTTCTACGGGTCGTTATGGTTGCGACCTTTTGGTCATTAACCAATTATCTTTGCGAACGGTACGAACTTTAAACAGCATGCTTTGCCCATACATAGCTATATGTTGATGCATTGAAAAAAGCCTACAAAAACCATGAAAAATAAAATTTATTTTATGAAAACAGCGACTGAAAGCTGCAGATATTTTACTTGTTGAAAAGTTCCATTTCCCAACATTTTTCTCACTCATCTGGAAAAAATTGTTTCTCTATCTTGAATTGGGAAAGGAAAACATTGAGAATAGAGTATTTTGCATTTGATTTATTGCTATTTGAGCTTTGGTATTGGGGTGCATTCTATACGATAAAAGAATATTTTAAACATATATGACTTTCTTTTTATTCTCAAACAGTATTGAATTGTATTTTGTAACCCTTATATGCCGTAGGAGGTTTTTGATATTTTCAAGAAATATAATTTTAAAGTTTTCTTGAAAAATTAATTCTAAGAGAGTTTTAAAATTTATCATTTAACCGAAGTTTATTTGATTTTTTTGTCATTTTTAAGTCCTTAAAGCAACAAAGAAAAATTTTGGATTAAGTAAGAAGCAAATCTGAATTTCAAAATATTTAAAAAATCCAATTTTGCTTAAAATTTAAGAATTTAATTGTTCTGTTTGGAAAACTCTTTTATCCAGTCTAGATAAATAAAATAAAGCTGAGTATGTGAAGCTTTCATTTTCATGAATGCAAAGTAATTCTATTTGATTTTTCGCGATTAAAGAGGAAAATTCGGAAAAGCAATCAAGGTAATGTACCAGGCAGTCTCATTACTCTAAAACATGCCGATGTGATGAATATCTCTTCACCTGGTCAGACTTCCTTCTATTCAAGAGTTTGTATCGTTTGTGTTCTCTTATTCCCACTCAATACAGCTCTTATCGTATTCAAACAAGTATTTATGTACATACCTATGCTGTGTATAATACAGTGATATTTCCATTTATTATGTCGAACAAAGTGGTTTCTTTTTAGTTATTGAAGAGAAGTTGGGTGTATTTTTCATTTATTAAAGTTTAAACAGAAAAGACGATTTTTCCGAGATGGAAAATTTTCACTTCAAAGATTTTTTTACTAAACTTCTCGTTGCGAATGCTGTGGTTTATATATTATTTGTTTAAATAAAATAATAAAGCAGAGTTGATGTTTTTATGATAAATTACTTTGCAAACAACATTAAACACTTTTAAAGTATTAAACATAATTTTTATGTTCTCTTAAACATTATATTATTTAAACTTCAGATAATTTTATTTGCTATAAGTTTCAATATATTCTTAATTTTTTAAAAAGTTTTTTTTTATTAGGCAAGCTATATATTTTTATTTACATTAATACTTCTTCTCTTTATAATTTTGGTTTGAGAAAGATTTTTGATGAATATAAAAAATCCATCCATATAAAGATCCTATAAGGGTTGGATTTAAAAATTATTAGAATTATCTATGTACCTAATGTAATTTAATTTATCAATTGCAGGCATACATAGCTTATGTAATGTCAAACATTTCCAGTTTGATAAGCATAGGGATGATGTTTTTAACTTACCAATATCAAAGATGTAGAAAATTTGCAAAAGCATTTTCCTATTAAATATGTTGAGTGTTTTTTGTGCCATCATCAAATAAATGTAACGTGACTAGAATTTTCTATATACTTACACCTTCACAGAAAAAAAAATTTAGCAGTGTGGCAGAGGAGAGAAAATGTTTCAGGTTGGGTTTGAAATATAACTCTCCATTGGAATTCTTTTGCCGAACATTCTAAAGGGTTTTTTTGTTGAAAAAATGTGAAAAGGGTCATCCGAAGCAAAAGTTCCTAAGTTCCGGTCAATATGTCTTTAAAACCCAAAGCTTCATTTCTAACCAGTTGAAGAGAAACCGTAAAGTGTTAAAAGAATCCTCTAAGAATCCTTAAAATTTTCAATTTTGAATCTTTAGCAAGACTTTTAAGTATTAAAAAAAAGAAAAATTAAAGAATTAAAAATATTTCTAACAAGAGTTTAACACGAAAAATAATATTATTTAAAGTATAGGCAAATACAGAGAGTTACTTGAAACATTTCTTTTTATCTATAATCGTAGGATATATCACGGTCTGGTGAACCCCATGAGACTAAGGGGGATAAAGTGTCAAAAAATGAGATGCGAGCCTGAGTCCCATGGAGCGGAGATTTCAAATGGAGTGTATAAATATATGCCTTGAATACGTAAAGACTTAGTGACCCTACACAGTACACCTTCTATTTGCATATATGAATTATCTATGCTTCGAGTAAGTAACCCATCAACATCATTGCCTTGAATACCAACATCAAAATACAACAGACTGCTTGGCGGTAATATGAAGATTTTTTAGGGGGAAAGAACCATAGAATTTTTGCATAGAGTGTGTAATAGAGCATAGACATTGCCACGCAGGAAGCAATGCCAGGAAGTGACAAAACTATTGACGAAGAAGTCAATGGAAAAAAAAATTTGAAAGGGGGAGTAAGGAAAAGCATAGATAGTATACATAAAATGGAGGAAAGCTTTATGGGAATATTTATTTTATTAATATTGCCATGGAAATGGGATAGAAAAGAATAGAAAGTACCGACTATATAAACTTACAATGAAACAGTGTGTGGTCCAGAGATTTAAATTGATCTCCCCTAATTTTCCTTCAGTCTAACAGAGAATTTTGTGGGGGGATGAGTAAGTGGTGGGAGGCGTTACAATATAAATTTGAGACAATTAATCAAAGACGCGAGAAATGAGGAAGAGGAGAAAGTTCGTCGCATTCAGGAAGCTCTCTAAAGTTTATGTTTATATGAAATCCTTCGTGTTCTATGTATACTTTTGTTGTGAGGGTGGGTGAATGAGTGAGAGTTGAAAGTGAAAAATCGATCGGAGTTAGTGTAAAGACGTCAGTTAATTGTTTTAAAATGTACTTAAAGTAAATTACCTATCAACATCTTCTCTTCCTTGGTTCGTTCCGCAAGAACTGGAGCAGTTTTTGAGATGAATCGATTATGTATTTTTTGTTGTTTTTGAAATTCCTTTTTATTTGGAAAAGTAATTATAAAAAAATCCCAGTTGAAAGAAACAGAAATTATACTAAACTTTAAGCTTTTACGGTTTACCATTTATGGTACTAAATTCTACATTATTAAGTAAGTTGTTATGGTTTAATTTGGTAAATATTTGATAATAAAATGAGTGGCATTTGACCAACCAAGTATCACGAAATAAAAGTCCAATTTGGCCACATTTCGACCCCTAGAGATGCGAGTAAATCATTTGCAACATCGCTACGAACGTTACTGTCAAAGTTGGTATAAACTTAATAACAATTTTGTTTTACCCTGCTGGGGGTTGAAAAGGTGAAATGTGCCAGAATTGTGTCAATTGATGAACAATTTAATGGTATATAAGGTGCGATACTTGGGGAATCTACGGGGGTAGTGCTAATTTAATTGACAAACTTTCCACGCAACTATCTCAACCCATAGCGGTAGTGTGAAAGAGCAAAGGGGAACCCCAAAAACGTGTTGAAAGGGGCTATGTTGGGAAATTTGCTTCTGGAAATTGTAATTGCAACCAGTCTTCAATTAATTTAGATAAAATTTCATTGGTATTGCGGAAAACACAAAAGCTAATAGGATCCGGGGCTGTGTAGAATGAGGGGGGTTGAAAGATGGAGAAAGTACCCGAAAAGGGTTGAAGGTGAAAATGGCACACATAGTGGATGAATGTATTTTAAGTAAACCCTTTTCTCCAAATACACCGAGAGAGAGAGAGATCACAAATTCACCATTTTATTCATTCCCCATATCAATGTTCTCCATCAACACATCTCCATCCCTCCCGAAACCATCATCAAGTGTTGCCAGCACTCCCTCACACTTAGACAAGTGTGAATAAATCCTGAGGGTATAGCACCTCTCACCATAGCCCCCACTGTAAGGGAATTACATATACAATTTTCCAACCTCCAACCTTCCACATCTTTGTGCACCCCTCGATCTGAAAGGGGATGAATGGGATTCATTGTGAGTGCGAGAGGGAGATGGATACACTGATATGTTGTTTAATATGCTGACATAAAGATAGTAACATTTACCTTTTCACATTTCACTAAACCTCCCCTCTTCGCAGTGGCTCAGCTTGTCTCAATGTATTTTAATCTTTCATGATATGTGAAGAGCAGAGAAAGTGGCGAACGTGTTGTAATTCACTTCGGAACCACCCTCCACTCCTCACAATTCCAATCCCATGCAGGTGTATGGAAACCCCTGGCGGGGGGTGTTAGTGCCAAAAATTACACACAATTTTCACTCACCTCCCATACCACCAACCCCCCACGTGCCTTTACAACTTGCCTCATCCGCGAATGAGGTGGAGACATAGAGAATTTTATAGAGTTGTTAATGAGAAATTTACAAGAAGATTGAAGGGGCTTAAAATTGTATAATTTTCATGCATGAAAATTTTATTAGATACCTACCTTCGCTTATACGTGTATTTTATCTGTCTTGCAATTTAATCCAAACTCAAAAGTTTTATGAACAAATAATATATATTTATGTACAAGGGTAACTTTTCTTTAGCATAATAAGTTTATATGTAAGTATTGCTTAGAGTTTTTCATAGATTTAAAGAGTTTATAAATTTTATTTTCTTATTTTTAAATTAACTTTGATTTAAATTGAGCACAGGAGGAATAATTAGCTTGTCGCTGATTTTGTCGTATAACTCTATAATAACTTCATATAAAAAAAAAAAGCAAACGTTTAATACGACAAAGAAGGCAACAAGCAACACTATTGAATCTTTTAAATGATTTTTTTAAAGTAGATTTATAAATAGTTTTGGATTTATTTTAGAGATTAAAATAAATTATTTCGAAATTATAGTTAAAAAAATAGACGTCAATCGTTAGAAAAATATATGAATCATTGTGTTAGAGAAAATAAAATATAAAATGAAAAAAAAAAACACCAAAACTAGAAAATGATCAATCGTTACAAACGCTGCTCCATTTAAATTGCATAATTTATCAAATTTTGTTAATTTGAAAGTATAGCAGCCGTTTAAATATTTCAGTATGCTCAACTTCCTTAAACCTAAAGTTGAAAGACGTTTTTTTAAACCATTTTAGCGTTTTTTTAAATATGAAAAATTTTAAAGGACCCCCTTGAATAGATTTATGGCTACTGGCTACGCCTATGACAAAAATATTGTAAAATGTATGATTTGATTGCAATTTGTATAACATAATTCCATAATTCAGAACAGGATGAGCGTACCTTGTTGAATTGCGGTTCAGATGAAACACTTAAGATATAACTCTATTAGGGATGTAAATTAGTTAGAAGAAATTACTGTAAACTCCACCGTTGGATGGCTTAATTGTATCAGGATGAAGCAATTGCCGAAGCAATCACCTCATCTGTGAATCTCTTTCAAATGGCGGTTGCGATGTGCCGAAAACTGGGAAAAGTGTGTGTGTGTATTCTTTAAAGGGGAAATTTTAATTGAACGAATTTTCGAATTATGTGTAAGTTTACTGAAAATTCCTGTCTCTATTTTCCCATTTCCTCTGACACAGAAGAATTTTCATATTTTTTTTCTCCCTTCTCGCCCATGTAATTGCATTTCTTTCCTGCATTTTGGTTGGCGAAGGAATGAGTGTGGGTGCATGGGAGGAGGATGAGAAGTGTCTGTGAGGGAGGAGTACGAGAAAAAAAAGGAGCTAGAAACATAATGTACCACCCCAACAAAACACTATATTTTTTGCTGCCTTTTTCTCTCTTCTCTTGCACACAGTGGAGATTATATATGACTTGAGTGCTTAGCGTGGCTGTGAGAAAGCTTAGTGTTAGTCTCGTGCTTGAGGAAATCTTCATAGAACCACTTCACCGAAGTACTTCCGATTCCTTGAACACGAACACTTCCGGTTCTGGCCATTACACATTGGCGGCGTTTAACAGTCAATTCACGATTATTGTACTCACTGCCCCCCATCCCACGGATCTCCTAACTCAAGCAGGTAAGGGTGCGATGTTCACTATATATAGGGGGAGGTGGTTCGCGCTTGTAATTCGCTAGTTTATGCCCTAACTGTGCTTGTGAACATGATTAAATTAGATGATTGATATCAATTTAGACATTGTATGTATGCGGGAATTCATTTTATGCACAATGAATTCCTAATTGTGGTGCGTGAGCTTGGGTGTCAATGGTTAGTGTGAATTTTATGAGTTTGTTAAGGGATAAACAATTCGAGTTTAGGTACTGGTGGACTAAAAATGCTCCCACTTAACAACGATTATAGTTTGTTTTTCTATTTAATATTTATGAAATATTTTAATTTTATCCAATATTTATGGTTTACAATAATTTTAAAATAAATTTAACTACATATGAACTATTACCTATATACATACTTATGTATGTTGAAATAGATAGGTACTTGTTGAGAATCACCTGCTGGGGTGTGATTAAAAGTTTTGTAACAGAGATTAGGTAAGTTCTCACTGTAGAAAGCATCCTTCCTTGTCTTTTCGATTTTAGATATACTGCTCATACGTCTGTAAACCTTTCCCTCTAGTTCATGCTAAGCTTTTATTTCTGTTACTTAGTGAAGTGCATGCTTGGAGGAAATCATTCACTGGAGTCAGCCATGGGAGAACTTTTCACCTCCGTCTCATGGGGTTTTTCGCAGCCATTGCCCCATTCCTTTCCATTAAGTCCCAACCACCAGACGCAGAAACGGAGAAGTTATGGGTAAAAAACAGAGAGGCAGAAATGGAGGCACTCACATTCTTTTAACAAATTGTTTCCACCAGCTGAGAGGTGAAGGAAGAACCACTTGAGGGTTTTTCTTCCGTATTCATTTCAACTATTTCTACATTCGGATGTGTATGGTTGTTAGCAAAACTCTAGCATATTGTATTGCAATTGAAATAGAAGAAACATGTAACACTCGTTGTTTCTTTTAGTTAGTGCTGTGAAAGGAAATGGGAGTTAGAAATACTACATATGAGAAGAAAAAACTAAAGACAAGATGCATTGCTCTTATTAATGATGCTCATCTTACTATGTATGTTGTACATACATGGAAAATTTTCCTGGATATATCAACTTGCTTGTAATTTTTTTTATTTCAAAATGAAGTGAAAATGACTCGAAAGCGTTCGAGAAATTAGAATGAAAATCATCTCTTAAAAAAATAATTAAAGGAGTTTAGTCACTGGTATATGAAAAAAATTCTCAATAGTCAAACAATTGGGACTCTGATAATTTTATAGAGGATTTAAACAGAATAAGAAATTCTTAAGAAAATCTTCATTTTCCACTGGGATCAGCTGGAAAAAGCCGGAAACGATTTGCACAAAAATGCAAAGAATGACGACATTAATTGATTTTGAGCCAACGTAAAAAATCAGTTAAAGGGCTCGGAAAATCGCTTTTCCATCGTTAAGAGTCGGAAAATCAGATCTTAGCTTAGAATTAAATACAAAATTTTGCCAGAGCTTTCGACATTTGACTATATAGAGATCTTTTGTTGCAAATATTTTCCAAATTTTCTATGCTGTAAATAGAAAGTTTCTGTGGCAATTTCTTAATATTTTTTTTTGATTCTCTGTACGATTAATTGTATCACAATTATTGCCTAAAAATAGTTTTTCCCCAGTGACCAAAATTCTTTTATTTGTTCTATTCTGTTATTTTTCTAATCTCTAAAATTTTTATAGCTTCTCATAAAACTAAATGATTTTACTATTTGACTGATTTTGACTTTTGATTCACGATTCATAATTTTTTAGCTGTGATTCTTTCTTAAAAGAAGCACAGCTTCTGTGTACACTCAAAAATGCAAAGTCGTCAGATCGGGCTCAAACTTGGGATAAGCACGAATTAGGGTCCCTACATTCCAAAAAATGGTGGCGCCAAAAATCTTTCCGGCCGGCCGTCCGTCCGTCCGTCCGTCCGTCCGGCCGTCCGTCCGGCCGTCCGGCCGGAATATAACGCTATATTGCAAGAGAACGGTAATAGATAGAGACTTGCGGTCAACGGCAAAGTTCATATATCGGGTGGAAGACATACGATTATGAAGTCAAATCCACCCCCCCTCCCCTCCGTCCGCCATTTTGAATAACTGTTAAATTTTGTTTTGGCTATATCTCAGCCCCTGTTATAGCTAAAAATCTGAAATTTTGATATGTTGTAGGGGCCATCAAGAGCTTTCCAACGATACCTCATTTTCGAAAATCGGTCAAGCCGTTTAGTCAATATGGCCGCCACAATTTTTCATCGAAAATCGACCATAACTCGAGAACGGCTTGACCGATTTTGATCAACTCGGGCTCAAATGAAAGATATTAATGAGCCCTACAACTGCTCGGAACATTGCAAGTTCAAAAAATGACCGCAAGTAGCGCTAAAATCGAAAACAAAATTTTCGATGAGTTTTCGATGAATATCTCGAGCACCGCTTTATAGAATTGCTTCAAATTTTGATATGTTATAGTTGACTATATTATCTAGCTCCATGCCAAAAATGAAGAAAATCTATGTAGCCGTTCCGGAGATATAGCGTTTTAAAGTTAACATGTCATATCTTGAGTTGCATAAGACCAACGCCCCGCGAAGCGGGGCGTTTTATATATACATATATAAAAAGTAAAGTAAAATATATATAAATGCATAGATATACACATTATATATACATATAAAAATGCAAAGATAAATATTAAATAAAAATATAGCATGGATGGAACAGTATAAAGCGAAAGAACGGTAAGTAAAACTTACGGGCTGTGATTCTTTCTTTGTCAGTGAAATGTGAAGATGACTGAAAATTGAGGATGAGCAAATTTTGAGGAGAGACTTACTCGTGAGCCGAATCACAGCCAACGCCCACCACGATTAAGGATTTCTTCAAAATTTCTGCGCGTTGGCTGTGATTCGGCTCGCGAGTAAGTCTCTCCTCAAAATTTGCTCATCCTCAATTTTCAGTCATCTTCACATTTCACTGACAAAGAAAGAATCACAGCCCGTAAGTTTTACTTACCGTTCTTTCGCTTTATACTGTTCCATCCATGCTATATTTTTTCAGTGTAAAAAGGAGTTTTTTTTTGGTTCCCACACGGGTGGTGGAAAGATGTGTGAGAGAAAAAATGGGAACAGAATGAAAAAAAAGCCGCTCGGGCTTTTGTGCATTTTTCAAAGCTCACCGAACATTGATACCTTTTTTCGTACAATGCTGGGGGTAACTTCAAAGGCACATATAGGGACCACAATATTTAATATTTTTCTGCTGGGGTGGGTTTCATGCCATAATGTATATACAGAGTATTGTGGATGTGTAGCGTTTACATATCAAAAAGAAATCTGTGTGGTATGGGATGGAATTTGTGATGGAAAAAGTTTTCTTACGATTCTTTGCTTTTATAATTTATTTTAATACTGCCAAATATATGATTTTCATTTTATTGAAATATTACGTTATACCTACCCATCCAGGATATTCTGGGATAATATTAGATTATTTTATAGCATAAATACGTATTTATCAGATCTTTGAAATTCTCTTTTATATATACAATACCCATACTTGAAAAAAAAAATTGGACATTATGTCCATCTTTTGAGCTAATGAATTAGAAAGTTGTGACAATTTTAATTTGGTCTATTCAGTAATGGAATTTCTATTAATTTTATGAAAATTCTTTTGCCATGTGAACGCTGCGAAATACCGCAAATATTTTCAATTGTATGTCACATAAGCCCTTTCCGTACAAGTTGGCGCACTTACTGCTGCTTCGCGGTTAGGGGTTGAATGTGGAAAATTTATTTGACACCAGCCTTTTTTTTGCCCCAACATTGTTATGGTCTCTTTTTTCCCAGCTTCCATTTCACACTGTAATGAAAATTCAGGGGGAGTCCGATGTTCTCTGGGCAGAAATAAACTACTCGTTCAACTTGGAGGCCAAAGTGGTGACAATTTCACTTTATACCCTTATTCCACTATCTCTTGAAGTGCCAACTGTAGGTACTGTGAGCACGAAAAGAAAAACTATATCCCTTTACAATTTCTATAGATAATAGAAAATAGTTGTTGAGTTAATTTGATTCAATCAAAGAATCTGATTCAACATTACCTTGTATTGCTTAAAAATCAGATAAATAGGGATAATTAACTTTTTGGCTGGGGATACATAAAATTATTACATGCTACGGTAGTGAAATTGAATTAATTCCCGTGAATTATTGATGGAGGGATTAAGTGGACTATGTAAGCGTATAGCGGGAGCAAAATGAATTTAATTACTGACCATTGCGTGGTTTCCTCCGCCAGCCCAATGTCAAACTATCCCACCTACTCTATGCAAATCATAAAAGCTTATCATCAAAGGGTAAATTCGTTTCAATTGCATCCCACATATATTATCGCTATTTACCGCGTGGCAGCCAAAGTTGGTAAAGGGTGCTGTTAGAGGGTTATAGGGTTTGACTATATATGGAATTTGGTTACTCTTACTCCGTGTTTTGTATATATGGTGTGTTTTCCCCATGAAGCCACCAAACATTAGAGAATGTTATTACAACGTGGAATATGACTTAATTTCATTAACTGCGCCTCTGATACGCACATCAAGCACAAAATTGTAATAATATTGAATTGATGTGCCGCCGCGTGGTTGCACAGAAAATTAGAGTGAAAGCATTTTGAGATGATATAGATGGGGGTGGAGAGACTTGGAAGAATGAGAAGTCATTGCGGTTTTAGTGGTATTGAGTGCTGGAGCGGATGATGCTTTTATGTGTTATCAAATTCCCCTTTTGCCTTTATCAAAATAGCTCTCCCTGTGTGTATTACTCTGTTTAATTACTCAATTAATGGTAGGCGTTAGTATTTCTAACACACAATGGAGACAATACCAGTGTTAACAAGATAAAATATCTTTCGGAAAATCATCGCAATTGGCCCATTCATATATGACAAAATACTTGTAGGTAGCTACGTGAAATGTTTTGTATAGATATTTATTTATTTTACCTACCACAAACTCTCCTCAAGATCTATCTATATTAGGTTTAAGCTGAAAAAAAGTAAAACAAGAAAAAGCTCTTTATTGAAAACTTAAATCAAGAAAATAACTAATATTTAATTTTAAGTAATAAGTTTATGTAAGTTTGATTCAAAAAGTTTTGATTTTACACAGCAACTCTATTAGAATTATCTCATTCTTATAATACCTTCAATCATGCGGAAAAATAGATGTTTTTCTTCTTAGAAATATCTGTCTCCATTATTACAAGAATGAACTTTACATTACCTACATTTATTAATTTAAGTTCCCGAAGGAAAAGTTTTTTTTATAGAATTCATGAATAGCAATTTTATGTATTTTACTTACCTAGAATATATTTTTATGTTTTAGATGACATAAGTGAGTTATGAATTTTTATATACAAAACGTTCTTTGAATAAAATCTTTTTTTTTTCATGTTGCACAAAGTCGAAGAAGAATGTATTTCTACTGGTATAGGGGAACTGCAAACCTTTCATCAGATCCCATAGATAATTTTCTCACACTACGTGTTTGGGTATCCATCCCAGCTAGAGTTTGAAGATAAGGGAGATCTCCCTTCATTCATGAGGGATATCCCCTCTACATTGTGACTTTGTGCGAAGCAAAAACTTGTGCTCGTCTTTAAGTAAATTAGAAAACAACGGAAAACGTGAAGAGTTTTTCAATATTTTACATTGTAAAGCCAATTCACTTTAGCTGCTGTAGAACTCAAAGAAGGAAACTGTGTGACAGAAGAACGATGAAAATAACCAAGTGGATAATGAAGGCAAGATGAGTGCGGAGGAGCAAGTCCTGGCGAGGAAAAGACACAGTACATTTGAGGTTGCCTCTCTATACCACCCAGCAGAGCACGTCAATTTTGCTACCATCGCACACCATATAATACAGTACTTAAGACATGCTACTCGGATGATGACATTTTCTCAATTTTACCACATTAAGTGGTAATTCAATATTGACATGAGAAAAGGAAACGCCGTTTTAAATAATTCTCTTTTCTTCTTCCTTTCTCCTCTTCAAGGCACTCTCATATACCTACCATATGCCTGACAAACGGACTAGCTGAGAAGTTGAGAAATTCAATACCTACCAATTGTTATACAATATATATCGTTTTCTTTACAAACTGATATTTATCTTTTTAAAATTTCATCATGATAAGAAATAAATAATCCGATGAAATTTACTAAATGTGCAATATCAACTACACGTACAAAACAATCTTCAAAAAATTAAAAGCTTTAAAAAATTCAACGAGTTTCTGAGAATCATTTCTCTTTTATACATATATAGCAATTAAGATGTACATAATATACGTACATATATGTTTACATTTCTCAGAATTGAATTTACCCATTTTCTGCATAAAGATATCCCGTCGATGAGATAAAAGCATGGTTTTCTAATTTTATACATTCCACAAATTCTCCTCCGGAACATACATATACTTGCTCATGTGCAATTTGTTGTTGTTATTCTATCAATATTTTGGGGCTGATATTAATCGCATTGAAAATGGGTGGATGTTTGCTAAAATTTTGGAGATGGGAAAACATTTTGTTTTTGTTGTAGATTTTCCGTGGTTTTCATTGGAAGAGAATTATGTGGTTTTCACATTATATAGATATTTCCAGAGAGCTGGGGCTTTTCAATGCTGATATGCATTCTGGTATTTCCTGATTTTGTAGAAAATTCTTCTCTTTTTGCCGGGGAAAAGCAAACATTTTGCTCGATCGTTTGGGGCTAAGGATGTAACAAACTTATAATAAGTATCGAAGGTTTTCGCTATATGGAAAAGCTCTCCGCCTTTGGTAAAAGGATGCGCATTTTCCATTGGAGTTTGGGAAGGAAAATTTATTTTCAAGCCACGTCGTGCTTTGGGTGGTGTTGGAAATTAAAATAAATTCCATGGTGAATACTCAAAAGAAAAAGAAAAAAAAAAGCTTAACCATACCAAGGGGTTGTGTTCACCATTACAGAATACACAGAGAGATATTGAATTATCTCATAACTTAATTTTAACTCTTTTCTCTTGATTTTTTTGTGGTCTTTTAAGCTACTGTAGATGTAAAGGACCTAATGATGAAAATTTTTGGGGAAGAAAAAAAAATACTTAGAATTTGTTTAAAATTTTCCTCACGTGTATTGAAATGGTCCTAACTTGGATATAGATACAATTAAATTGAGATAAAAGTTTTACCTAACACTAAAATGAAATGAAAGTCATACAGTCTTTACATTAATAAACACTTTTCTGTACGGTTTAAAGATAGTATATTATACTTACTATTTTTGTAATAGTAGATGGATTCTGGTATGAAATAAAACCTTTCCTAAATACGATTTTTTCTGCTAGTTTTTTGTGTGGGTCTGTGCCAAAAACTCTCGAAAAGTTTTGTAAATGAAAAAATCATATGAAACGTTTAAA
Organism: Lutzomyia longipalpis; assembly: GCF_024334085.1. NCBI lineage: Eukaryota > Metazoa > Arthropoda > Insecta > Diptera > Psychodidae > Lutzomyia > Lutzomyia longipalpis. The sequence continues at coordinate 35,708,064 of NC_074708.1, forward strand.
GATACTTACACACCAGGGCCCCCAGCCGTACACTGTAACGGCGGCGGCGGCTTGATTTTGTATAAGCTCCGGCGGCGGTGGCTTGAGAAAAATTTTTTTTTTCCAATAGTCGGCGGCTGCGGCTTGATTTTCTGTAACCACCGGCGGCGGCGGCTTGAAAAAAATTTTTTTTTACCGAAACGCGGCGGCTGCGGCTTGAAAAATCGCATCGGCTGCCGGCTCAAGCGGCTTGAGCCGTCGTCGGCTGGGGGCCCTGTTACACACAAGTCTGGCTTAGAATGTTTTTTAAGCTAGACTTAGGTTTTAAAGTCAAAATTTAGTATTCTAAGCCGGGCCTGACTTAAAGATTAAATTTTTTGAAATCTTCATTTCTAATTTACCCTGACCTAATCTTAAAAAACTTAAATCCGATCTGAGGCTTATCTGTGTCTAATTACGAAATTTTATGCCTAGCTTAAGAAAACTTTAGTCTAAACCGAAAAGCTAAGGCTTGGTTTTAATAACCTCATGTAGCCTAAAAAATTGGCAAAATTTAAAGAATGTAAGTCTAAATAAAAGAAATTAAACGTATTGAAAACAAGTTTTTATTAGGTACCTACATTGTAAATATGCAAACTTAAACATTCCATACATAAAAGCTAGAGTTCAGTTACAGTGTAAAACGAATGGTATGAATAAAGAGTTTGGAGGAAAAGAAGAGCTTTGCTGGCAGTGTTTCATTTTCTTTCGGTTCCCCTTTTGAAGAACAAAAAGTTATCCTGGGGGAGTCGTATGTTTGATTTATTGCAGGTGAACAATGAAGGTTTCTAGTTGGCAAATTGAATTGTTTTTTTTATGTTAACGTTTTTTTTTCAAAACATTTTAAAGATACTTCCAGGTGAATTTAAAATACTACAAAACTCTCCATTAACAAAGCAACGCAATTTGAGATTAGTGAGATTGATAGTTATAAGATGAGATGTTTGAGATGGAAGAAAAATTATATTTTGTGATGCAGTTTTCCCTTCTATTCGTTTTAAGTACATTATACCTACATATACTCTTTCTCTCTCATCATTCCCTCTTAAAATGAAAATTTACACGTTTTACGCTTCATGTTTGGTATCTCCTTCCGTTCTCAATTTCCACGAAAGCCACTCGAGAATTTGAGTCAATAAGTGGCTGAGGGAAATTTTTATGATTGCGTCGTCACAGTGGGAAATGATTTTCCAGCAATAATACATAGTTGTGTTGAGTCCTCTTCTGGGACCATATCGGGTGGTTTGCTGAAGCTACCAACAGAGCAATTGAGATTGAAGCATCCACTCGATTGACCTTTTCCCCAAGAGTGATGTTTGCAATTTCTCTCACAGTATAGCACTTTGCCTTTCCTCCCCAAAGTGTAAAGTCTTTTTGAACTTTTCTTCTGTTACCCCAAAGCGAGGTTGGAAAAAAAATTCTCATTTTCTGTGTGAAAGACAAAATGTGTACGAAATTGCCATGTATAACCGGAAATGTTTGGTGTTTGATGTGAAATTGAGTAATTCTGTACAGGTAGAAAATCAAATTTTCCCCATTACTGTACAATTATTCATGTATGAAAATGTATATTTGGGTATATAGGTACAGTGTAGTAGAGTTGGAGTAGAGTGAGGCTTGAGAAGCTTTGCAAATTCGCATTTTCCCTTGATTTAATTTAATTATGCTCGCACAGACGATGTTAGCAAATTTAAATTTATGTAAATAGACTCAAGACTTGGCCACTTTCAGGATTCTCCAAAGATACACTATACACCACTACATGTATGGACATATTTGTCCAACACATTATAAATATATTTGAAATTCTTTGGGCAGTAAAGCTTACGTAATGGATTTATTTTCAATTATTAAATTTTTCAAATGAAATTTTTTATATATTTTTTTAATTCAATTAATTGTATAGAATTTTGTAGATATGTTTCAAAGGATTAGAGCAATGTAAGGCAATTAATCTGAATTAGATTTTAACAAAATAAATCAGATATAAAGAATAATATTTTAAAGATTCTTTATGCAGCAAAATGGCGAGTTGAACGTTAAAAAGTCATGCATATTTCTAAAAAATATTGATTTACTTAGATTTTTCACAGAAAAGATGATAAAAAATCAATCAATTTTGTATAAAACTTCCTCCCCACCTTCACCAGATTTTTATAGATTTTATGACCTTTTGTTAAAGGTAAAAATCAATTACATACATTGTAGTAATACACATTATGTAATAAACTCTAGTATAAATAATAATGACATTTTTCTACCTATAGTATATGTTAGTATGATGTAATGTTGAAAATTATCGACAAAATATAACATCTCGATTTTTTAGTGCTATATATATGATCTAAAAGCATTTTCCTACAGAGAATCAGATACATACAGAATCCCTCTTTCCCAGAATTCGGCATCAAATTTTCTGTTAGCTTTCGTGGGGTTTCCATTGGGTATAGGTTTGAGTAGAAACTAATCAGACATTCAGTGAAAATCTTTGATGTTTTCCTCCCTTTTCGATACCTTATCGGGGTTTTTTTTGTATGTGCATTTTATATTTTTCCTATGATTTTCTTCTCGTTTTATCTCGCACCATAATACGATATTCTTACCTACTTTTTTTTACCGTCAATCTCGTGTCTTGTGCAATAAAATTTCAAACGCCAATGTGAAGGATATTTTCATGGGGAAGATGATAGTAAATGGTTTTGGTATGATAAAATGCCTTTATACTAATTTTGTCACTTTCTTTTATTCATATCCATCTCCTTCAATTTTTTGATCCATGTCTGATCCAATACATTTCTTTCGTGTCTTTACTTATGCCCTATACTCTTCGTTTTTTATTTACAATATATTATTTTTAGAAATCATAAGTCATCTTTTTTTTTATAAAATTCTCCTCTCAGGTTGGTTTTAACAGAATTGCAATGAAGCAAAGAAAATGAAGGTGTATATTACATTAAAACACAATAAGTTTAACATTGCGTCACGTTTTTGTTAGAATTTATGTCATTAATCAATACATTTTTGTCAGATATTTTTCATATAATATTTTCAATCTTTTTTTTTATAAAATCTGTTTGGCACTTATTATTTTATTTTTTATTTTTTTGATAATTTTATCATTTAAATTTTCTTTCTATTAATACTTTGTTATTGTATTATTTCATGACATGTTTTTTCCTTTAGTGAAGCTATCGTGCTCATAAGAAAGGTGAATGTGCTTTAGGTGGTGGTTATACAGTTATGAGGAGAAAAATAATAATGTTTGATTGCGTTTAAAATTGACATGAAATGCTTAAGTGATTTTTCAATGAGAAAAGGAATAGGTAATTAAAAATAAAAGTTAGAAAGCTAAGGGTAAGATAGTTTGCTTGATTTTTTTTATCAATCACACTTTCAAGAGCTTTTTGACTTTTTGAGTCAAATATTAATCTAAGATTTTAAGAACATTTTTATTGTGGTAGATAATCACTCGACACAATCGTGTGGCACTAACGCGAAATTCAAAAAAAAAACTCAAAATATTAGAAAATTCTTTTAAGGAAAAAAGGAACGTTGACTAAACACTATTGTCAATCTTTGTGATGTTCACATTGTACATACAATAAGTTGATATATGAAATAGTTATATTAACTTTATTATTTGTTTTTGTAAGAAAACGATATTTTCCTAAATTTAATTAAATTAAATTAATGAGTTAAAAGCTCTAAAGGTATAATACATAACATAATACTTGATGAAATATTCGGTTATTGTGTTCAATAACATCGTCTTGTCTATTTAAAATATTAAGAGAATATTTAAAATTTTGGGACAGGTTTAAGGGTAACAATTTAAAGGAAAATCATCCCTAAAACATGATTCATTGATGCAGTTAATGGTTTTCCATCATCTTTTCTCTTATAACCATCCGTTTGCCGTCATCATAGCCCACGTCTGTCTGGATTGATTGAAATGATTAATGGCGTGAAGACTGAATGGGTGGTCAAATAGGCTGAGGTGGATGCCAAAGTGAGTGAGAAAGTGGTGGAAGCTTGTCAATGTGGCCTAAAAGGGGGCAATATTGTTTGAAGCGCTCGGAAAAATATTTAGATAGCAGCCTTTCTGATAAAGTTAAATACGTCGTATTAATATCGAAAAATGCCAAACTTTGTTTTTTTTTTTAAATTTATCTTTAAATAAAACAAATTGTTTACTAAATTTTGAGATAATGGAACTATTCCTCAAGGTATCTTTGTAGTGCCAAACGTTGTAAAATTTAAATTTTTTCCGAGTGAATATTTTTAATCGCTTTGAATAAAAAATCATATTGAGCAATAAAATATAGGTATTACTTATTCAAAACAGTCAATTACTATTTAATACATTATATGCTTTGATTACTTAAGAGGTTTCAAGATGGAATTCTTACCAAAAAAAGCCATACTTGGATTTACTACTAAAATCTGTATTATTATTTCAGTAAACAATCATGTGACTAATAAATGGTTTTTACTTAATTTTTATTGGCTCAAAATTGATGTTACAGATTAAAGTTTTACTGCTTTTTCAGAAATAGAAAAAGTATTTTAATTATTATTTTATTTTATTTTTTTATTTTGAGCATAAAGTTTTCTCAATGTCTTTCAATTCAGGTGCAATCAGTAACATTTGCTAGATCCTAACTGGGAAATAAGATAAACATAATATATGCTAATTAACATTCAATTAAACATTTATAATCTGTTTATTTTGGTAATTGCCTGGTAATTTTACTTACGAATGCTTTTCTTAAATAACCTTTTCATACATTATTTACTTTTTATTTATAAAGATTGTGAGTCTCATGGTTTTCATCTTGTATAAATTTCTAAACTCTTTTCTTTCTTTCTTTTTTAGATATTTTATTTACAAATTGTTTTCTAAGTCTCCCTTGACAAAGGACTAGTGGTGTAAATGATCGAATTATGTTGTAAGTTTTATAAGGGGAAATAAATAGACAATAAGGATGCGGATTTACTGATTAGTTTCAATAGAGTTTTGTGAATTCAAATAGAGAAAAAATTGTAAGATTCGAAATACGCCAGTTAATTTCTTTGTCAAGTTACAACGGGAGGTTTATTACATTCATGACTCGAACTGAGTAAGTCGACTTTTCTTGGTCTACGTCCATTCACTTATTCTCCTCAATTTTAGGATGGGAAATTTTCAATTACTATGAGAGCACCGAAAATGGGTATCTCCGGATGCTGGCAGAAGCCACACTCACCATATACATAGCTTGGAAGAACATGAAGAGCAAAATGATGGAATGGTTCGCGGCAAGTCTACCATTATTTGCACTGCTATTCATTTCGTCGGGTTCACCGGACTGCAAACCTTTGTAGAGGCGTCCGTTTTTGTTGATGATGTTCCCATTCTCGTGTAGGTCGTCGTTCGTTGATAAATTATTTTCCTAATTGTACATTTGTTTTATCCATCAAAAAGGTTTTCATTATTTATCTCATTTTTTCTCCTTAACGCAACATACATATATTACAAATTTATAATACATATTATTCTTTATGTGCATCACATAAACTCAAGGAAAGAAAGGTGAAATAACCACAAAATAGGAAAATGTACATGAAAAGCCACAAAAAAAATTTTTAAAATAAAAAAAAAAAACTTACAGAACTTCCGCCATTATCATCATCACCATTCTGTCTATGTTGATTTTTCGTTGATTTCGGTGGCTCCATTTCTAAATAAAATAAATAAAATTTTAACTTTCAACAAAGAACTTCCATATAATCCTAAACCCGTTGACTGAATTTTCTCTATGGTATGAATTGTAATTAGAAAAAATGTAATAAATACAAATCATGGAAAATTCAATGAATTATGTGATTGAAGCCAAACATTTATTACCCCACGATGGCTTTAAAGATGCAATTTCGTAGTGTAATGGTGTAAGCGCGAGTGTGTAACGAGAGGGTGGAAGAGAGAGCAAATAACCCATCGTGAACTTTAGGGGAAGAAGATCTACAAAAGAACGACTGGAAATGGTGCAATAAAGCGAAAATTGAGAATGGTTTGAGTCAAGTGGCTCCTCATTCTTCACGACCACTCCAACAGTGTTCCTCCTCTGACATTCATAAGAGTACACTTCATCTTTCCAACAATTTCAAAACGGGGTTTTGGTAGAGAGAATTGGCCCAACCACCGCCGGAGCTACAATTGGAGAATGAAAACCGTGCCGGAGAAAATTGTTATACACCGACACCCTCAATCCCCACAGTAGCTCTCCTTCCCCCCAGGATTCTCTATATATACTTCTTCCATTCACGTGGTGGAGATTTTCAGTGTGCGCTATTCCTTACCCTCTTGGGGTGCCGCACATCGTTTAAATCTCAAGTGAATTAAATTTTAAGAAAGAAGTATGATGATAAAAAAAACAGAAGAAAAATTGCTCGAATGTGAATTTTATTTTGTGATGAAGCTTTTGATTGTTTTTTTGCTTTCCCTCTTTTTCCCTTTTCCCTTTTCTTGGGATTATTCTTCAAGAATCCATCGCGGTGGATTTCTTTTCACGTTCCCTATTATTGTATTGGGGTTGTAACACGTGTAGTTATTTGATATTACATAATGTATAGACAAGACAAGGACTTTAGGAGAATAAACATGGATTATTATCCAGAAAGTTAAGCAAAAAGTTTTCTTCCATTTATAATAGCAAAAGAAGTAAATCCTCTTAAATATATTTCTAATTGTGGTTAAATAATTTATGATTTTTTTTAAAGCTCAACCAATTAATTGTGAAGGTTCTATAAGCTGCCCAATCTATTGAATTTCAAGCATTTATTAAATACAATTAATTAAAAAAATAAACACGGAAATTCGATAAAAATTGATTAATTTTAAATGAATAAACTTACGATACAATCTAATTGTTCCTTCAGCATCTCCAATACTATTTTTTGATATACATTTAAATCCTCCAAAATCTGCCTTTTGCAGTTTCTTTATCACTAAGACCATTTGAACAGCATACATTGAATTTTCTGTTTCTGTCATTGCATATCGATCATTGGTAATGATCATTTCTCCTACAAGAACAAAAAAGATATAAAATAATACACAATTCACAAAATGTTTTCATATACCACAAATTAGTGTGTTTGTTTCGTTGGTGTCTCCCACAATGAGTGCTTTTGTCAGGCACTTTGTGCAAGAGTGCAAACTTGCAAACTTACCATTTTCGCGTTGCCAATAGTTTATGGCTTTAGGGGACGCCTCTACATTACAAATTAGTGTGACATCTGTTCCATATGGTGCACCAACAAGTTGATTTGGAACTTGAATGAGGGGGTGAACTATACAAGAAGAAATGATAAAGAATATAACTTGGCTATCTATACATATATAATTTTTCTAATGATTTTATATGTTATAGTTGCAAGTGATTCAACGTGATTTTGCTTTGGTAGAATTAAAATTTTCTTTTGATTTCTCTTAATAGATAATTTAAAATGTATAGATTACATGTAGATTTGTAGATTTTTTGTACTTTTTTTTATGTTTCTACATATTCATGTTAAAATATAATGAAATGACCACGTCATGAACGCACAACAAGAGAGCGTTCACGCCGTGAAAACTCCCTCGGCAAATTGTTCCTCGTGGATCTAGATCCCCAAACGAAATTATTACAAATGGTGCAAAATGTCAAACAATGCCCCAGTAATATAACAATAGACCAGCTAATCCCCGGAATATTTTATGTTTTGACAATGAGTCGGGATGACCGAGTAAAATCCCGCCACACCAGGAAGCAAACAGGGGTAGTTTGCCCCACTTATTCAATGCCGTTCCTCTTTATTTGTTGGCAAATAAGGTTGAAAACTAAACTAATCTAACCGCTTTATGTATTAGAATAAGGGGCTGTATTACTATATAACAGAAATCTAAAGGATATTCCGGATAGTTCAGAAATTCGAAGAATTTATGAATGATCTTTGGGTCAATTTTGAATAAACTAAATTGAAATTTTAAATGGTTGTAAATCACGGAAGAACCATATTATTTTATATTTTCGAAAATTTATTTCTTTGCCTATTAATTAGGCAAAAAATTGGCGGAAAAATAACGTTAAAAAATCGTATAATTGATGAATACTTATTTTTGTCGTTTCATTCCTAATTTTACACGCTTGAAAATAATAATTTTTGCATAAGGAAGAGGAAAAGGATGTCGCTCGAAATGTCGTACCTAACACCTAATTTCCTGTAAATAAATTAGAGTTATTTTTTTGTTCGATTTCATTAGATAGTCAAATACTGATTACCTCGTTTGTTTTTGAAATAGTTTTTATCCATAAAATAAATTTTTAAATTTTTAATATTTTTGACTATTTATTTTTCTGTGGAGCTACCTGTATTATCAGACAATCTTTTAGCTAGATTACTTTAGTGTTGGAAAACATTCTATTCAATCCCATTTTAATATCTCCTAAACTTCCAACATATTTTCATTTTATCTTTAAGCAAAATTTGAGTATATCCATCTTCATCGTCATTTTCCACAACATGTGGTTTGATTTGAAAAGGTACAACAAAAAAGAAGAGATTTAGAATAACGTGAGCGTTTATGCGCTTTGTAGAACAACATAAGAATAAAAGTTGGATAAGAAGAGAGCAATGAAAATTTCCGCTAGAAAATCTCAATGTGGGGATTTATGGGAATACGCATAGTGGCGGAAATTCGGGGATAAACGCTTGAGGTTGGGGGACCAAATCCACTGTTGCTAGGGGTTGAATATTTGACGATGAAGTATCTTTTATCGTGTTTTATTGTTGAATTGCGCGCAAGCGTTTGCATCAAACCCGATCTGAATTGAATTGACGTTGCTTGGTTTAAAAGTGGGAAGCTGGCTGGCTGGGTGGGTGGCAAAACGTGGAGAATCTTTCCCTTTCGTGCGAGTTTACCAAACATTGGAACTACAAAAGGTAAATGGGATGAAAGTGGTACACATATAGAGAAAAGAATGAAAAAAATATAGGTGGAAAAGAGAAAGGGATAAACTTTTTCTCTGCTGATGCTTAAAAATGTATCGAAAAACTTTCTGACTCCTGAATTTTCTCTCCTCATGTGAATGCGGTGCCGCCAGGAGCGTATGCCTCATGCACATAAGATCAACCAGGAAAATATTAAAAAAGTTTGACGGAAATGATACTTGGCAGGATATACATAGTGAGGTATATAAGTATGTAGAGGAAGAGAGAGAGAGAGTGGAGGAACATGCGTTTACAGATGGAAGGAAGAGTTGGGTGGTGAAATAAAATGGGGAAGGGGTGATGCTTGAATTTTTGCATCCTTCTCTTTAATAGGCCTCTTGCACGAGATGAGCAAAAATTCCGAAACAGTAAGCGTGATGTAGATGAAATAATTTATTCAGTGTTGAGGAAATAATCTTATCCGCGAAATTGGTTGCTGATTCTGCGGATGGTTATTTCCCCTTTTCCGTTTGCAGTTTTGTGCGTTCTACATTCTCTTATTTGTTCAACACCCGAGATATTTTCATGCTAAACCCACCAGAAAGAAAACCAATTTGAATTCCTTGCGATGAAGAATCTTTTCACATAAAATATTTTTCCCGAAGCTGCGATACTTATTTTGGGTTGATGCTAGCCACAAAATATGCGAAAATACCCCGAGGCAGGGCAATTCCCCATCCTATGCTGATTTCTTGGTTTCAAAGTTGAGATTACTTTTGCATTCTTTACTTATTCCATGACCTCACTTCCATTCTTGTCATAGTCAAATATTTCAGCAACTTTCTAGGATTTCCTCCTTGAAAATTCTCGGACTTTCAGATTTTTTTTTCAAAAGAAAAATTCTTTAAGAGTGTTGTTAATAACACAGCAAATATAAGTAGATATAGGTAATACTCGCATCGCGTCTGGCTCCTCCACGTGCATTGACCATGTGCTTGCTCGTAACCCCACGGGATCACCAACTACCAATCATGTAGAGATTCTTCATTCGAACGTCACAGACCATTCTACAGTCCTGCTTAGTGTTGACGTGACTGAAATTCCGGCTCGCAAGGAAAACCTAAGAAGCACTAAAAAGAAGATTAACTATGTTGACCTAAATTCCCGCCTCCTGGCTGAAAACTGGAGTGATGTTGTTGAGTGCCGGGATGTCAATGTGTCATTCAGTCTCTTCATTGGACGATTAAGGGGCTTAGTGGACTCCTGCACTTCTACGGAGACTCTACAGGGCCGCCGTGATTGTCCCATTGAGCCCTGGATCTCTAAACAATTATGCCGCAAAATCTATCGGAAAAACAAATTGCTGCGTCTGGCACGAAGGAATCCTAGCAATCTCAGACTTGTTGAGTACAGTAGGAGAATAGGCCGGGAGGTCCGTGACGACGTAAGATCTGCCAAGGACCAATACTACTCCTCCAGATTGGCTTCAGCAGGTAATGATCCTAAAAAATGCTGGAAAGTTATGAATGAGCTCGCAAAGCGTTCCCACGGATCATCCGGGATTGAGGTTATTGCAACAAGTGATGGATCATTACTTCGGGATGCGAACGACATCAGCAACGAAATGAATCACTTTTTCACTAGTGTGATTGAAGATCTAACCTCCCATCTGGACACCAGCTCCTATCCCCCATGGCCGGAATCGCAGATTGATGCCTCTTTCTATTTCTTTCCTGTTACTTCCCAAGAGATCTATGATATCATCATGAACTCAAATAATCAGCGCGCTCCTGGCATTGACGGCTTGACCAACCTGACTCTTAAGCGCATAGTTTACAACGTGATCGACGTCATGGCATCCCTCTTCAACAAATCCTTGGAGGCCGGAATCTTCCCGAATGCTCTCAAGACCGCCCTCGTTGTGCCAATTTTTAAAAAAGGCGATAGAAAAGTCCCTGGGAACTATCGTCCAATATCCTTGATCTCAACTATCTCTAAAATTATGGAAAAACTTGTGCACACGCGTATGACGAACTTTCTGGAGCATCATCACTTCCTATCTGCTGCTCAGTTTGGATTCCGACGTGGCCTGTCTTGCGAGGATGCAATTGCTCGACTACTTGGGGACTTAAACACATCTATGAATACGCCTACGAGGGGTTATTCTGCGGCGCTATTTATCGATATCACCAAGGCCTTCGATTCCGTGAATCATGCAATCCTCCTGGAAAAGCTGTGGGCGGCTGGCTTCCGCGGCTGCACCCATCAGTGGCTTGAGTCCTATCTCACTGGACGGTCACAGCGGGTCAGACTTCATGCGGGCTGTCTAAGTGAGCCGGTGGACTGTGCCTTAGGCGTGCCTCAAGGGTCTGTCCTTGGCCCGCTTCTGTTTCTGGTCTACATCAACAGCCTCCTGGAGTTGGGGCGGCTCAGAGGGGCTGCAACGGCTTACGCAGATGATGTCGCTATTTTGTATACTGCGGACTCTTTGGAAGCGGTCCTCCCTTCCATTGAGGGCGACCTAGGAAGCATCAGGCTCTGGATGGACTCCCACGGCATGCTCCTGAGCACCAAAACTGTGCTAATGAGCTTTGGGTCGCCGTCCAGTGGCAATGCGGATCTCCGTGATGTTACCTACCACTCTCAGGGCTGCTCCCGTGGACTCTCTGACTGCAGCTCTGATCGATGTATGCCAATTTCTGGGGCCAGCGAGTTCAAATATCTTGGGCTAACTCTGGATGTGTCCTTGAGATGGGTTCAGCACATAGCCGGACTCAAGCAGAAGATGTGGGCTGTTACACGCCAGATGTACGCACTTCGGAGGGTGTGCTCGCCTCATCTGCTAAGGATGTTCTACTTCGCCCTTGCAGACTCCGTCCTCAGATACGGTGCCATCTTCTGGGGAGGCGCTGCAAATACCCATATGCAGCCGCTCGTGATCGCACAAAAGGCTACAATCCGAGCTATGTCTTTTGCCCAATGGAGGGAACACTCCTTGCCTCTGTTTAGGCAGTGGTCAATCCTCCCAATTGCTCACCTCTACATCCGGCTGATTGCCCGTGCCTTCTTCGGGGGACGCCTCGGAGTACTGTTTGTCTCCAACCCAGCTTCCCGCAGGGAGCATCTTATCGTGCCCACTCCCAGGAATGAGCTCTTCAGGAGGTCGTGCAACTTCTTAGCGCCCTTAACCATGAACAACATTCTCAGCAGGATCAGCGAGTGCAGCATGAGGGAGGTCGACAGCCTCCTTCTTGACCTGGATGTTGAGGGAGCTAGGCTACTCTCGGTGTCAAGATACCGGGACTGACGAACTGCTCTCGCCACTGCTTTTTCTTCTTCTTTTTTTTTTTCTTTTTTTTTTCTCGCTTTCTTTCATTTACTAGTTTACCTTAGCCTTTCCTCCGTTTTCCACAACTTCATTCATTTATATTATCAAATTCTCTCGCTTGTTGATTTGTTTATTTTTCTCTTTCTCAATGTATTTTTTTTTCTCTTATTTTTACCACTTAAAATTGTAAGCCAGCCAAACAGTTGAAAAACTCGTGCCAGGCATATATCTTCTTATGTATACACACATAGAATGAATAAATGTAATAATAATAATAATAATAAGGTACCTAGATAGCTTACTAACATATGTAGGTTTTCATCTAAGCGATTCCATTTTAATTTTATGGAAAAGCTTGAATAAATTTTATTAATATTTGAATGATATATTTTAAAATAAAAAAATGATCTCTGTCAATCAGATAACTGAACAGAGATTTCGATTTTTAAGCACCTACATCATTAAATACGTATGTACATTTGTGTATTATGTAAGAGAATATAGGGAGTAATTTATTTATGCAAACATATAATCGGTGCTGCAAATGTTCATGATTACCATGATAATAATGACAGTAATTTATGAATAAAATCTGCTTTTCATTCAATTACACCACAGAGAGTATCGTGTGTTAGTTTGATAAAGTTGGACCTATTTGGAATATTTGACAATAATAATGAAATGCTACAGCATTTTCATTGCTATTGTTCGTTCCTCCATCTCAACATACTTCAGTGAGGACCGAGTGGTGTTTGTGTGCGGCGGGGTAGGTTCATTCCGGATTTTGGTTTGAATCCCCAGCCGTAACTGGCATAATACTTAGCCAGGAAACCGGAAGATAACCGAGTTAGGAGTCCACTTGAATCACTTGCACTATTTGAATTTTAAATTATGACCATGTCGGAGCTCCATTTGGAAATCCATTTGCGAATTTTATATTTACTCACAGTGAACCTGCAGCTTCATCCTTTTGCTCACAGACGGAGGAACGCCGTTTGATGCTTTTTGGGAAAATGGAAAATAGGGTGGTTTGTGAGGTCAGTGTTGGAAAATTCATTGGGTGAACTTGATGATCCTTACCTATACACAAGTACGCACCCATCTCGGATCTCGTGAGTTTCGACAGCCACAGCGTTTCACCCTCAACCGCAAGGGCTAAATTAAGCGCAAGAGAAAAGAATGCATTTAAGTACACATCAAATATTTGTCCACAACCGACATCCCCTCTAGATTTAGAGTTTTCATTATACATACATACATATATGGGATAGGAGGAAAAAGGTGAGAGAGTGAAAATGAAGATTTAAGCTCACATTTCGTTTTGCCATGCGGTGCATTCCGGGCAATGATTTCCCTGCCATCCTCTCGCCTCCAGACAATTTTCGGTTTTGGGTAGCCACGCGCTTTGCATACTAATTTCGCTGAACCACCCTCTGGCACCATCATATCACCCGAGGTCTCCTCGTATATGATATCTGGTGGTATGACCACTTCCAGAAATGCAGTCTGCAACATACAAAACATCAAAAGTCATTTGCATATCGATTTATTAAATTAGCCCCTGCTTGACAATCACGAGCATGAACTATAGGAAACCAATTCCATTTACCTGCATTTTCATAGGATCCGTATTGACCTGACACATGTATTGACCCCGATCTTCCATCTTAACATTGCGAATCACAAGTGTCCATGTATTAAAGTCATTGTGTGTCACGCTGAGACGGTCATTATTTGTGATTACGTGCTGGAGTTTAAACAATTACGCATAATTCATTTAATTATATATGTATTTATAGCTAGGAGTTATTATGCATTTTATTAGGACAGGTGACTTGGAATCTTTCGTTGTTGCCATTTTTTTTATAAAAGCAGATTAATAAAATATTGCATTTGAAAATATTTACCTCATGAATTGCTAATATGGCTTTTGCATCCGCTTTAATCCACGCTACCTGTTTTTGAATATGCGAACGTTCATTAGTTTTCACTGTATTATATGTGCTTACACGCCTAATTTTTTTTATCTATTGATTTGCATTGTGCGAAAATTTTTAAAAAGAAAAAAACTTTCAACTTATTTACTTTTAATTAAATCACGCGCCAAAATAGCGCTGTGGCTATTTCAGCGCTAAAATTTTATGCAATATCACATTAATTAGAGAGCTGTTGCTTTATATATATTTATTGTATTTATAATATGTATATATAGATTTTGGTGCAAACATTAATTAGCACGCGGTGCAGTACATGCAATGCGCTTGCATTTAAATAATCTTAACTACAGATGAGAGTGCAGTGCGTTGAAAGGATTTATTTTTTTTATTAATACATAATGGAAAGAGTCCTTTACTTTTTGAGCTATAGGTTGCTTTCTTTCATACTTTTAATAGGTAGGTATAGGTATATTATGCCAGTAGACACCGAAACTTGCTGCGAGAAATGTTTCTAGTTAATGGGAAATTGTTGAGAATGTTTCGGTATGCCACTTGGTTTGGTAGAGTCCATGCAAGTTATTTAGGGTTAATTGCTGGACGAGAAAGATTCAGTTAATTTATTACCCAAGAGGGTGGACGTAGTAAAATTTATAGATCACATTCATCTCGCAGCTCTCAGACTTTCACACCACAGCTTATCGTAAAGTCATTCTGCAAGTTCTATTTTCCAAAATCTCAATATAGAGGTGATAATTTCCAATTTGTCAGTTCTATTGGGCCTTTGAAAGAGATATTATCAACGATAGACGATGAAAAAGTTCGAAAATTTGGCATTTAACAAATTTTAAATTTACTTTATTTATTTTTTTTTTTGAGAGGGAGAGTAAACCAAATGTTGAAGTGGATTTTTCTAGTAAATAAATAAATAATCACGTAAAGCAATTAATTTATCGCTTTGTGTAATAAAATTGATTTACATTTATGTACATTACACTGTTGCATATAATTTCTTTTGTTTATTTAAAATTTCATTCCACCAAAGGAAAAATCTGTTGAAACATTTTTAAACAATGTTGTTTTATTTATCGATCGATTTTTGTAAAATTTTGATACGCATTTTTTGCTGCAAAATGCATACCTACATATACATATACATACATATGTATGTGTATACATAACAATTGTATGTATACCCTCATGAGCATATTTATTTTGTGTATTTATGAAATTTGCTGAACATTAGTGAGCAAAGAGGAAGCTGAGCAATTAGCCCACGGGTCCTCGATAATTGGCTGCAATTAACCCTCACATCGGTTATTTTGGAATGTATGATGGATTTTTAAGCGGATTGTTGAAATTCATTCTAAATATCATTTACAGAATTCCATGGGAAAGTGTCTGTACATATGTTTATGTACCTACCTACGTCATATGTATTGCAGAAATAACTTTAATATTAAACTAAACGAGCTTTGGTAATTATACTAAATCAATCAATATCGATTTGTGGATATGAATTTGCTGACATTAAGTAAGAGACTCTTTCCATGTTCTGCATTATATATAGGTGCCGACAGGTAAGGTAAAGGGGTTCAAATATTAAGGTTGGTGCTCTGTGCTCTGTGCTGACTACCGGTGATTTTTGACAAATTCTAAAATTTGGCTAAAATAAAATTTTGGGAATATGAGTGAAATTTTGCTCGGTAGGCTTTCAATTTGTCACTATTGATAAAATAAGTTGTCCATAAAATTTACTGTGAGGTGCGAAGGTGCATCATTGGTGCTCTGGTGAGTGGTGTTCATCATACAGCATCCATCAGCATCAACCACAACTCATGGAACGTATTTAATGAAAAACCGATACATACCCTCGCTTGTGTAGAGTCCCCACTCACCCTATAACCACCTAAATTGTTGACAACACATGTGAATGTCGCATCTCTGCCCGCTGCTACTGTCACGTTTTCCAATGGGAACACAAAGTCCGGCTCAAATGCTCCGGCTGTGTGAAAAATGAAAAATTATTGATTTAATTAAACTCCCTCCAATTTCCCACCCTCTTGATTACTCTTCTGCGATAAACACACATTGATTCGACTACATATTGTGCAACACATTGGCCATTGGGGCTATTGTTGAACTTTTCGAGCTCCAGAGAGAACCTATACCACACCACTTATCATTTCGACCGCGCAATTATTAGGTTTTCAATCTCTCTCACATTCATTTTCATTTTTTTTGTGCCATAAATATTTCAAAATATTTACGCAATTGCAATTGGGCTGTAGGAGAGTATTTATCTGAGTTTTCTTCCCTTGGTAGACAAGAATACTAACAAGAAAATACAGATGGACAACAAAGAGAAGTGTTGGAGTTGCATAAAATAAATAATTTGATAATCCAGATTATTTAAAGGAAATTTTTGAAATTTTCACGAAGTATAATTTCAAAGCTTTTTGGAGAATTGAAAGCTGAACCAATTTTTGTTAAGTAACTGAATTCTTTCGAATTTTGTAAAAATAAAAAAATATATATAACCTACTGTAATTTTTATACACTCAGAGTAATGAAGTAAAATTGACATACATAGGGGAGACCGGGATAAAAATAGTCATTTTGGAATTTTCAAATGCCAATTTCTCCCAAAATATAAATCGGAAAAATCGGAAAAAATTAGGGTGTAAAGCCCTACCAACCTATAATTTTTGACAGTAATTTGGAGGTTATTCGATCAGTACTTTAGGAGTTAAAAATGAAAATAGATTTTTGGCCCATTTCCCAAACTTTTGCGTATTGAGAAAAACGCGTTTTCCGAAGTTTTCCTTCAGCAATTTTCCAATCTGATAATTTTTCTCACTAGCTGGGTTACTACAGAAAACGTTGCCAAGGTGTATTTTTCACTAACTTTTAATGATTTTTCTGTACAATTATTTGAATCAAAACATACCCCTTGGGGTAGATCGGGTCAGCCCATGTAAATCATATGGGAGATCGAAATTTTTGGCATATTTTCTATTCATTTGTTGCAAAATGGCGTGTTTGAGAAAATCGCAAAATTCTCTGTTTTAGTGCGTATAAAAGTGAAATTCCTTGTCGCGGATCAAAAGGTGAGAAGTTTAGTTATCAACTACTATCAATCTCTCAGGTGGAAAATCATTGGAAATGTCGGAAAATTCGACCGACTTTATTTAGCCAACTGGTGACTATATTTACCCGCCGCGTTTAAAAATAGTCAGAAGCGGAAGGGTTCAGGAAAAGCTCGAAAACTCATATTTCCCGTGGAGATAGAGAAAAGTGGTCTGAGACAAAGTTGTAGGCCAGGAAATTTCCTATAAGAATGACCTATCGAGGAAATTTTCTTGCCCTTGGGGAATCCTGCAGATAAGGATTTATGCAAATTGACTATTTTTACCCCGGTCTCCCCTACATCTTAGTTAAATATACATAATACAATGGACAAATTCGGGTTAATTCAGCACGTTTTGTTGGAAATAAATTAATCATTATGTTTTTCAGGACGGTTGCAATACGAATCAAATCAATCTATGATACTTAAAAAATCATTTCGGAGCTTTCAACAGGGATAGTTTGGATGAAATTGATGCACAAATACATAAAAGAATTACGGAAGTCAATTTAAATAGTTTAAATTTGAAGCATAAATCGTTTTTGTTTGTGAAGGAATTCAGATCGATCCAGACTAACAAAAAAAATCTTTCTATTTTTATTTCAAATGATAAAATCAAAATATTTATTTTTTCAAATAAAGGCTTTGATTGAAAGATTTTAATTTTATTTCTGATAGATGACAACAATTTCAAAGGGGTTAAATACGTCTGATCTATTAGTTTATAATTTCATAAAATGGAAGATGGGGAAGTTACCCAATTACTTCATCAATTTGAATGGCGCAAATGGACCAAAAATGAGTTTGACAAATTGCATGGGAATATTTGACAAAGTCAATTACGGTCGAAATTTAATAATAAAGAGTGATTATAAATCCCTTGTTGCTCACGATAAATGAACAGCATATTCGTCATTTTCCCTCGAGTGTAAGGGTATTTTAGGGGTAACCAGAGAATGGGTTTATGTGTATGTTATACAGAGAGAGAGCCAAATTGCGATTGCTTATTGTTGTTGCGATGATTGTTAGTCGGCTCATTAACGTCATTATGAGGATACTCGAGGGATTTGAAGAAATTTTGACAAGGGATGAGAATTTTCTCTATTATTGTGTTGCTTTTAATGAAAAGCATTTAATTTATTACCCTAAAGGGATTGTTAAACGTAATGATTTTAAGAGAGAAAATTATTTTATTAATTGTCTGCAATTTAATTTGTGTCACCGAGAAAAAATCGAAAAAAAATAGCTGATGGTTCTTTAATATTATGTTGAGTTTTTTTTTAAATTGTATAATGAATATAAAAGAAGGAATAAAGAAAATATTAAATCAGATATTATATTGAAAAGAAAATCAACTGAAATTGGCATATCCCAAATTGGAAAGCTTCAATCCAAGTGTCTTATCTAGATATAAATTCCTTTTTTTCATGATGCACATCTGGCGTCTGGACGTCGGTCAACAATCTCATAGAGAAATTTTGGGTCTTCTTGTGCCCGCCCATGGCAGTGAAGGATATGGAGTGCCAATCTTGCAGCTGGAGTGGGAGTGTAAATGGGATGATATCCTCAGGATGCTACAGCAATAGAGCCACAGCTGACGGAGACTTTTTCACACAATCAAGATGTAATATTGATTTTCATGGCTCTAGGCAAGGCAACTTTAACGTGTGGATTAAATAAAGGCCATGTCGTTGTATAGATATGGAGATAGGATAAAAATATTGAGGGGTTTTACACGTTAAAATATGATGGTATAAACTTACAAGAAAGGGTCTGTTGAACTCTTTGTTTTCTTTCTTTTTTTTTTGTGTGAATTTATTAAATCCTGAAATATTCGAGCATATTTTCGGTCAATGTAAAGTCAAGGTGTTTGCTTAAATACTGTAGTTCTGCAGTTGTTTCTAAACAGTCATTTAGTTGAGTGTAAATGTGGTGTCTAATTTTACCAAACAATGTGCCATGCTTGAGGGGAAAAGTTTCAAAAGCACCACGTTGGTGAATTGCATTTTCCGCAATTTCAACCACAGAAATTCAGCAGAAATCACTAAAAGGACTCCAAAATATCCACTAGACTCAACAAAACTTTCTCAGAAATCATTTTTCTCGACCACTGTATGACTGCTTTAACCCACCTTGTCAGTGTGCAAATATTAAATGAGAGAAGTTGTTTATAAACTAAGGCCTTTTATGAAAATCTATACATTTAAAAAAGCAAAGAAACATTTATACACAAACGGTTCTATTTAAAATTTGAAAGTTGTTTGAATCAATTTAAAACAATTCAAATATAAACAAGAAACTGTAACCACCTTACAAATTATATGTTTTTCATTTCTTTTCCTTTGTATTCATTTTCCACTTTTCCTTTCCACACTGGTCACTTTAGGACACTTTTTGACATTTATTATTAAAAAAAAAAAATGTTTGCTTGTTTTGTTTGAATGAAAATCTTACTTTCTTTCTCTTTAAATGATTTAATTTTCTCAAGAAATGTGAAGAGAATATAAAGATAGTAGATGTGCGCGAATGAATCCTTTTTTGAGTAACTTTTCAAATTAACCGAGAAAGAGCGTGTGTGGCGGAAGAAGTTTCCACTGAACACTGAATGATTCAATTGTCCTTGTGCGCAACCGATCCAATTTTAAATGCTAACTATATAAGGTATATAAGTATATATAGTTAGAACGACAGAGAAGAAAACTATCACCATTTCACCATCATTAAATTGTGATTGTGTGAAAGAAATGCTAATTTCACACGATATGCTCCGTACAATTTGAAATGCTTTTGGTGCGAAGAATGGATTTGGGGGTGGGTGGGTGTAAAAGGAAGTGGGTGGGTGACAACACAATGAGGAAAGAAGTTTCTTATTCATAGAGAGGATCCTCTGAAGCAAGAGGTGTAAGGAAACTGGTCAACAGCGTACTTTATATGCTTGAGGGGGATTTAGAAAGTTTAAGAGAAAAGTTACACATAGAACGAGCAAGAAGTCTGCAAGTGATTCTCCGAGAATGCACAACTTTCTACTTTCACATTGCTGTTGTGTCATTTTCATGCCAACGAAAAAGTCACTTCTCCACCATGCAATCTATAGCTCTCACCAGGAGTGCCATAATGTTTTAATATCTTCTTGCATAATGAAATGTAAAATTCACAATTCATTGTCAAATAATTAATTCATTTACTCCCATTTATTTGAGCATTCTTTTTTTTTAATTCACTCCAACTAGATTTAAGAATTGCGGGATGAGGAAATAATTCAATAATATTGGTTTAATTAATACAAATTGTGAAAATAAAAAAGGTAAAAAGGCATTTAAATACCTATAAAAAATTTATAAAAGTAATTTGAAGTTTTTTTTGTACATGTAGCCTTATCCCGATACTACGTATGTACGTACATCTATTGGATTACTAATATCGATTACATTGAGTTATTGAAAATGTTTCCAAAGGGATACTTTTCCATTTTTTCGTGGCTTTATGATTTTTGCATCCTTTGATCTTAATACTCTTAATGGAAAATTCATAGCTGCAAATGTGCCAGAATGACCACAGAAAAAAGAGCTTTATAAAAGTACCTCCTACTCACTCTCAGTGAGTATGGAGTGGTAATGAAGAGTGAACATTGAGCCCATCAGTGAAATGAGTAAAGTATTACAATATTGCAATAAAAAAGGTAGGTACATGTCGAGAATTATGAAAGCACTCACATACTAACATATCCATACAAGTTTAAGTAAAATAAATGTATTGTAATGTATAAAGTCAAGAAATCTTTGAAATTTTAAGAATTCGTATTGATTTTCCAAAGATTTTAAGGATTTCTCGGTCACACAAAATATTTTCAATAAATTAAATAATCATATAATCATTAAAACAAAATGATCGTGGTCTAAAAACATAAAAATATCATGGTGGTTGAGACAAATAACATCAGAACAATGTGTCAGGCAAGTCAGTTTTTCAGGACGAGACTTATACAACACGATACTAATGACAAAACTCATATAAAAAATATTTCATCTTTATGCCTATGCTACCATATATGCTACCTTATATGACATACATGTATTTATTAATAATACAAAGTTATAGCCCATATTAATGTTAATAACTTATTATAACTGACTATAAATGATAATTATTTTCACGACAGAATGAAAAACAAGAGAAATTTGATTATCTAATTCCTTTCGCATATGATCTTGTATTTGCAAGCATAGATGCGAAACTTTGTCCATCCGTCAATCTCTACAGGAAAATCTATAAAAGTTAGCAAAGGAACAATAAAAACCATAAATACTTCGTGCGTTGCTGTCGGGAAAGCTGTGAGGGTGAATTTCCAAATCTCCCACCACACCACGGAGTTGCAGAAAAATCTCAACAAATTTCTCTTTTCATGATTATTGTTCTTCGTACACATAAGAATAACACGTGTTAGAGAGGAGCAAGGGGGCAAGCATAACAGATGCTATCAAATAGAAAAAAAACAGCTTGTATCCCAATATTACAAGTAGAAAAGTTTTCTTCTTCATTCCAAACTCATATTCTCCATTCACAGATTTCATTCAGAAAATTCGTTCACATTTTTCGCACATATCCCCCCACATGGGTTAAGCTAAATTTTATCAGAAGGCCTGCCCACCGTACACAGGAGAACGGTGATGTGAAATATTAATTCATTTTCAAATTAATTTTTAACGATGGATGCTGCACTTCCCACTCAACTCAATTCACGGTCTAAGAATTCAGAAAAGCTCATACAGAACGAAAAAGGTTTATAAGTTCATTTGTCTATTTTTTTTCATTATGACTATTTAGTTTTAATCAGTTGAACGGTGAAAAATTTTTAATTCTTTTCGATATTTTCGTGAGGATAGAATTTTATTCTGAATTCTATGATTATCATAATCGTATTAGAAACATCTTCTTACCTTTTAAGAATGATTTATCCATACTGACTAAATAATTTTATTGCTTATTCAATTGACTTAAATTTAATGTGATGCATTCACTGATTTACCAAACATTACATTATGCGCACCTTTATTTTTGTACGTTAGTGTATGAATAAAACAAAAAGCAGAAGCCAATCTGGACGGATTTACCGCACGAATTTAGAACATGAAGGGATTTTCCTGAAACGCGGAGGCTAGATTTTCAGGGCTTTACTTTTTTGTGAACTTCTTGAAATACACAAAAAAAAAGAATTCGCGCATTGCGCAAATATTCCAGAAAAAGCCGATAAATTAAATTACTCCTGCCGTACGGCTCATAAAGTATTCATAGTTCGGTGAATTTTACCAAGCGAATTTTTATTATTTTCCTTTTTTTAGTTACTCTTCTACGGTGTTAGTTCAGGAAGAAGAGTAAGTCATATACAAAATGCGAATATTTCAACTGAAAGACCAATTTTCACGGAAAGATAAAATTATGCGCTATGTAGATAATGGGAAATGGATTAATAATTTGTTTGTGATAAAAATGGAAGTAAAAAGAATCTAGAATTTTGGCAGTGTGGTAGTGAAAAACTCGTGAAAATCATTGAAACTAAATTATGCTGCAAGTCCATAATAATTATAAATACAAAAGGATTTCAATGTGAACGTGAAGTGGTTGTTCTATGGAGCTCAAACTTTACGTACAACAACAATTTCCCGCGTCAATTTTCCAAAATTATGTTCATAGTTAGTACACCTATGTACACCCCTTGATGGCATTATTATGTGTGTTTATGCTGAGTGGTTGATGGTGGAGCACAAAAATTATAATGAAATGGTTTACTCACCATGTCCAAATGATGAAAGAATCACAACAGATAGAATCGACAGAATTTCCACTAAACTACGACTCAATGGGGCTTTATGAAAAATTTCGATGCGATTAAATATATCCTTTGTTCTCGTCATCGTGATCCAGTGGTTCTCTGTGCATTCTTTATCCACTCGTTCTATCGATGATTCCGCTTTTTTGTGTGTAATTCACGTGGTTCGATGCGATTTCACAGGACCTCCCTGGATTACCATCGATTGCGCATAATCTGCGAAATAAAAGGAGAATCATAAAACCATATCGGACATAACTCCAGAATTACAGAGAGATTAATTTTTTTTAAATATAAACTATATATGTTGTATACAAAAAGCACAATCGCTTTAGATACCTATATTTAATAATTTGGGCATATATGTATGTATGTACGTACACATATATATAGGCACATAAGCTATATTATAGGACTCATGATGAGTTTTAAGGGCTTTTTTCTGAGTCATTTATATTCGTCGCTTTTCTCATTGTCTTTTTGCTAACATATATAGCCTAAAATTTATTAGATGCGAAAGAGAATTCTGAAAGCTGAATAGATTCTTCTGGTGGTTCATTTAAAATAATTTATCTATTGTATTTTCCTCATCATGCACATTAAAAGCAATAAATTGTGGCAGTTGACATTAAACAAGTAATTATGTTTGTGTTCATTTTGTCGACATTGTCGCAAACCCTCACACAACAGCATCCCGCCCCTCAACGGAAACCCATCTCAAACTGCCACTGATGCCGAGTATTTATTTCCCGCTCGCCTTTTATCCTTTTCTGCATCACATATTGACTCATCTACTCTATTAAACTCCATAAAACACATACACACCGCACCCACATCCCCGCACATCCTCTATTCTTCAATGATGGTATTCTGTAGCGTAAATCTTGTGTTTGCCTTCCTTATTACTTTCTAATTAATACATGACGCAGGATGAGAAAAATTTCCTCTCAATCTAAAGGCATTGAGTAAACTTTCATAAGACCATTGTGTAATTGAAAGTGTCCCATGAAGTATATTAAGTTGTCGGAAAGTTGAAGCCGAGAGAATTATATAGAAAACCAGAAAGGATTTGCATTCAATTTTACCGGTACTTAAGGGGGAGGATCGTTCTTAAACTTTACTTATATAGACTCTGTAAAACTTTTTGTTTTACTTTTTAGATGCTGCAAAAAGCCTCATGTGGTACTGCAAGGAATTGTGAAAGAAAGCAAAGAGATTTTTCTTCAATTTAGAGAGAAAATCAAGATGGGATCACGTGGAATTATCGAACATTATAAAAATCTATAGAGGAAAAATATATCAATTAAATCAGACCAATTCCGCAAATAAATACAGAAAATTGAGCTTTGCAAAGTTAGAAAATGAAGTTGAGGAAGTTTTAGAAAATGATTTTAAATGCTGCTGATTCGAAGTAAAGTAACGTTGAGTTTTGGCACGAAAGTAGCATTCACTCGAAAACACAACATTCACTATATTTTTGGTGTTGCCTTTTGAAACAATTAATCTTTGCCCTAGGAATTTGCTCGGGAATTTCTAAATGAACAGACTGGATCGCTACTTGTAGGCCATTTAAATTGTGCTTCAGTTACTCGCTGTACATACTCTCTTCTCCCTGCCTCTGTGAGTAATCTATATGAGGAAAGTCTCGAGAAAAGTGACTTAAAGTGCTAAAAGTTTAGGCTTTGTGATTTAATAAAATGTCCAAATACACTTGAGGAGCACAAAAATAGCTATTAGCTGTTAAATTCTTTAGGCACAGAACCATTTCAAGTTTTCCTCTGAAATCTTAATGAAAATGAAGAAAATTAGATGATGACTATAAATGTAACATAGGATTGTTTAAAATTCACTTCATTTTCCAGTAAATATTCAAGAGTTCTCCAAGAAAAGTTTGCTAAAATGTAATAATAGCTCTGCAGAAGGAACATCGTCACCGCTTCTTCTTAGCAAAATATTTATTTTGAAAGATTTTCCTCATGTTGCATGTCAAGCACAATGACTTCACATTGTCTGTTGCAAGAGCATTTTCACGAAGAATGTTTATGGAAATCCACAAGACACTGCAAATAAATTTGTGTCTTCAAAGCTATATCTAATTCATTCTTTACTGAACATGAATATTTGTGTTGAATTTTGTAGCATTATTTCAAAAGCTAAATATATACCTCAATCAATAGTAAAGTTTTCATTTTTTATGAGTCTCAAATGTAATTTTTTCTTGTAGTAACGACATTTATTTGAATTCTTAACCATCTAATTAGCAAGTCAACGATAAGACTGCTTGTTGTTGGGTTACATAGAATTATTGTCTGTGAATTGAATCCATGTTCAACAGACGTGAGTGATACTGCAAAGTGTATTTAATCCGAAAATTATTCATATTAGTTGAGCATGTAGTTGTTTTCGATGTGCAATTAGGGTACTTTGTGGTGGAAAATGTTATTTTGGATCACTTGAATACAAAGTTGAATAATACCCTGAATTTGGACTAACATTGTTTTCATGTAGTATACATATCTATGTACATATGTACATATGTAATGTATATAATAGTAACTGCATAATTTTCAAAGATTTGCATTTAATTCATAAGGGAGAACGGCCCAATTTGGATATCTTAATGCCATTTTTAGTGCATTATTTATTCAAAAACGGTTAGACTTCAAATGTGGAAAATTAAGGAAAAGATTAAAGTATAAAATGGACTTTAAGTTGCTCTAAAATTAAAAATATTAATTTCTACTTTATTCCATTTTTCACCTTTTGCGAACCTCCAGATGTCCGAATTGGGCCATTTATACATAATGTTTTAATAACAGAGTGTTTTTTTTTCTTAAGAATTATTAGAATCTTTGAATAATATTCCAAATTTTCTTTGAAAATTACCCTTGTTCTTTTTATTTTCTTCTCCAAAATCAATCTAATGCAATAAATTCTTGGTAGATTTCCAATTGTAATGAACCCTTCATAATGTGGAATGAGGACAGCTGAGTTGTACTATCAAGTGGGATTGTATTTCTGTTTGTGTAGACATTTCACTGTGTGCAATTTCTAGGGGTATGTATCAAAATCCCCATCTCCTGCAATTACTCACCCACATGTCTAAACATTTATCCGTGGTTTCGTGTGCTCCCCAACACAGCCCCTTTGTTACCCTTCCCGAAAATTCCATAAGTGTGCATTGTGTTTGCACTGCAAAATGGAGACAACCGTGTCACCCTCACCAACTCTGTGACCTGTCTTGTAAATCTCGTACCAGGGCTCAATTCGGCCGTGGTGTTGGATGAATTGCGGCATTGGGTTGCATTGTTGCACAAAAAAGGACAATCCCTTTGGGGATTTTGGTGATGGACAAGAACAAAACCACACTTCCTCGCTGCTACCGTTGAAAGAACACCGCATTCAAATTCAATCAATATTATAAATACATAGAGGCATGAAACAAAAGGATAATTTTTTTGTGGGAAAGGGAAAATTGAAATTCATTGTTAGTATGCAATGTTAACAAATTCATACTAAAAAAAATGACTAAAAGCTTATGTTTGAGCTTTAGTTGAAGTGAAAATTTGTTCTATAGAAAATATATTGCATGACCATCTCTGTAAAACGTTAGGCATAGTTAGCGAATAAACTAACTTATATTCTGCTTATAAATAAATTTAAAATTAATATTGGTATCCAAATACATCGTACAAATCATTTTATCTCATATGCATGCATCCGTGAATTTCATTTGTGAAAATTCAAGTGAAAATCAATTGCATACCATTCAACGAACAAATGGTCTGGCAATTATTGTAGTCCACGTAAAAAGCTTCCGGAAGATACTGAATATGTACAAAGGGTACGTGTTTTATTGGTTTGGCAGAAATCACCGGAAGTGGTATATGTACACAGCACATACTACATAGTTCAATGAATAAGTTAGATTTATTTAGACAGGAGGTACAGAGTATTGAAGTCAATGAAGATGATTGTTTTTGACTAAATAATTGCTTTGGAAAAAAGTTTCGTGTATAAACTATAAAAGAGGAAAATTCTAACTATTCTACATATACTTTGGGGCATTTTAGACGTTTAGAATAATAATTTTGATTGCTTTTAGCTTTTGTAGAAAGATATTAATCAAGACAATTTACTTTTTCTCAATTAAAGTATAAATTATGTATATATATACTAAATTTAATTACAGACTTTGCATAAAGCTCAATGAATGATGTGTTATCCATATGAATGCAAACGAGAAAAAATTTGATTCAATTTTGGGTAAACTTAATCGCTTATCTCTTTCCTCATGGATTTTCTTCGAATGTTAAATTTTCTTCACTCCTCCCCCCATTCTCCCCCATTTTGGGTGAAACGAGGAATGGTATTGGATGTGTGTGAAAAGTTAAATCTGACTACAAACACATCGTCTTTAAAAAGCATGAAATAGAGTCAAAAATTTGGGTAGGAGTGAGTGAGAAAAGGCGAGAAGATGAGACACATGAAGAGACTTTTCTTCTTATAGCATCTCTTGGTTCATTGCTTCGGTTTGTTTACAGCTTTCCCAACAATTCGAGATACAGCACGTTTCTAATATGTAGTTGCTCCTTTCACGTTTTCCTTTTGTTACCCCTCCACACCACGTCCAATCCTTAGTTTAACACTCTCAGCATCTCCTTCACATTTCAGCTTACTGGCTTGTAAGTCGGAAGTGTTGGAAGACACTCAATGTACTGATACACCCCTTGAGACTTAAGGAATTTCTATTTTTTCTGTTTCTTTTTTTCTTGTGGCAATATCCGCTTTTAAGCTTTAAAAACCCCAAAAGTATTTGCTGAGGCTTTCGATACATTTGCTTTTTGCATTTTTTTTTATAAATTAAGTAAAGTTCTGGACTTGTGATTTTATTGCCATTTTTTTCTTATAGAGAAGTATACTATTTTAATTGTTTAAAGTATCACCCTATACATATATTTGCCTATGTTGGAAAGCCACAAAAGCTCAAAAGCTAAAAAAAAAATATCAGAAATAAATTTAATATTCTACTTTATAAATAAAATAATTTAAAAACAAAGCTTTTTGATATTGTTCAAAAAAATCATTGAGAGGGTGAAATTCACCATTCATTGTACATTTATATACATAGTTAAACCTCCAATATAATATGTACGTGTGTGTATATATAATATAGATTATAATAATCTGCTACGTCTGCTACGTGCATGTGAATGGGAGAAAGTGAGGTAGAGTAAAATTGTGCAAAGTTTAATTTTGCTGACTTTCAAACAAGATTCATTTGATTGAATTTCCGGAATTATAATATGCCGCAAGTTAAGCTCTCGTGTTTTCCACTTTCAAATGTTTACCATGTGTATCGAATAAAGTGCGGAAATTGTTGGAAAATTTGCGAACGGAGACAATGTGGGAAGTGTTTACATTTCTCAGGCAGGATACTGTGGCTCCCATGGATTAGCTTCCAATACCTTTAGCATTATTTTAATACCAACACCATAGATAAGGAATTTTCGGGGGTGATTTTAAAGCTCTATATGATGTAGTCAATATACCTGCAATTCACGATGGAAAAGGTATCAGGAAAAAAGAAGCATTTCATTCGTGATTTTTTTTTCATGAATTCTTTGTGAAGCTTGAGCTTGTGACAGGAGTGTGAGAGATTGTAAGTAGATTTAAATCCACTTTTCATGTCACGAGAGGAATATGTACCTATGGCCATTGAAAGGCTCTGCTTTATCATGACTGGAAGTTTTCTCTTATTTTTTGTTGTTACACCAACTCATTCTGTGAAATAAGTGAAATATTTAAAGACAGAGAATTTGGGAGGAAAGAATTTTTTGGAAAGTTTTATTTTCTGCATTTCTTCGCACATAATCGTATTTCAAGTACATGAGGTTTGCGGGTGAGGAAGAAAATTTTCACAACAGAATGTAGACAAAGTGGTTGGAACAAATGGGTGACAGAAAATGCGCCAGACGGAAATTCTTTTAAATATTTTATTAGGTGGATGTTGGCAAGAGGAATGTATTTTATACGCTGCGACAGCAAAAGAAGCAAATTGTATTATGCCAAAAAAAAACGAGTAAATATACATCACATGAATTAGATTTCTATCAAATTTTTAACTTATCACAAAAATTATTATTATTGAGTTTGGTTTTGAACCCAAAGTGATTAATAAATCTCGTAAATGGAAAATGGGAAACTCTATCAAGTCCCGCCCATTGCCGTAGATGGTTCCATATTCAAGTCAGCAGTTTATTAATTTTAAATCAAATGCGGTCGTATATTTTGGAAAATCGCCGCGTGACCATTTACAGAACATAAAGTGGAGACATAAAAGTTCATATTTTGCTATTTGAGAAGCCAAAAAGATGTGTAATTGGACACAGTTTGATGCTTTAAAATAGTGCCACAGACTAACACAAAAAGCGTGAAATGGCCAGAGGCTACTTTTGTTGAGCTAGCAAGTCCATCGTAAAAGTGGGTTGTGGACAAGTCCTCCTTCTGGTACACGCTTTAACGATCTGGATAGAGGAGAAGCATATTGTGCTGCGGTCAGCACATTGAACATAATCATAATCGTGAACAATCTCTCCGAGATGCCTTCGGGTTATTCACTGAACATTTCATCGTATTATTGTTATGTTTTATTGAGCATTAAATTATTTTATTGACTCCCACTTTTAGTATAAACCTCATACTTTTGAGGGTGTCCCCTCTCAGCAAAATTCTCAACACATCGCCTTAACACATGCAACAATAGGTAATGTTCAATCCTGTTGAACATAAGGGGTTTTAGAAATGAATTGAGCACTTGATCATTGAATTTGATGAGAAGGATTCTTGAGGGCATGGTAAAAAATTAAAATTCATTTTTTTACGTTGATAAATTGATCATTTTCACGTTGAATTTAATTTTTAAAGTCAAACTCGCAGTTTGGAAAAAAAATATCCAAATATTGCGAAAAGCTGCGGAGTAGATATGTACGTACATACATATACAACATACATATGCTTGCTATATATGTACGTTCATACAATATCTAATATAGTTGGAAAGTAGAGCCAAATATTTTTGCAATATAATTCGCAGTGAAAACATTACTTGGAGGAAAATTCACATGGAGATGGGAATGACAAACAGTGGAAAACCATAATACTGTGTTTATTGTTTGCTCACCGTTTTTTCTTCTTTTACTTTTTTTTTTAAGTAGATCGGTATTATTGAATTCTTGTGTACTTTGGAGGGATGCGAGAACATAAAATGAAGCATATGATATCGACATGAGGAGAAAATGAAAAAAATCAAAGAAATCAAAAATTGATTCAATTTCCCATACCAATTCAAGTGGAAGAATGTAAGTGTTTGAACGGTTGGAAAATATCTGCACTATCATTTTAAACTCTCAATGCTTTTTGCGAGGATATATTTTTGAAGGAGAGTAATTGGATGATTTTGTAGAGTGATATGTGTGTGAGGAGATAAATTGTGATATTTAATTAAAATACATTCCGACCCATGTTGTATGCGAAAAATTATGTTTAAAGTTTCCGCCCACATTGTAGCTTTGCAAGCAATTTAGTGTGGCACGAATGCATCGCAATCAGGGTGAATTTATCTCTATGAAACACTATTAACAATTATCAATGTGGAATCAGGAACGCTAGCCGTCCGCCCATTTGCCAAGTTCTTAAAATGTTATTTTGAGTTTGCGTCTCTCGCATATCCCTTATAGAACACCAAAACTTTCACGAAAAGCTGATTTTATAGTGTGAAATAGTAATCCGGCCGATAAGCATGCAATACTATATGTACCCCGCGCGTGAACTCTCAAATGGATTACAATTGTGGTCAGAGTTTTGTACGGTTCTTCATTCACTGTCGCTACGGGCAAGATATAGGGTAAAATGGGGTGGTGGTGTGAAAGGGAGGTTTTTAAAGTGAGAAAAGCGAAAGTTTTTAATTCAATTCCTAAATGAGTTTTCGTTATGTTTTGGCAAAGAGGAGCCCCATGACAATCTCTCGCTCCTTGGGTGGATTGCTTCCGATTTCCTCCACTCTACCATACACAAGTCGAAACAACTGTTCGATTTTTGCTATCTCGCGCTTGCACTTGCCCCTGGAGCGTTTCTTTATGCCAAGTGTTTGTCTTTGGGTGGCTACACCAAAGTGTATTATATAGCAGCCCCCAACCGGCAATTTCTCATACCTATCATGTTTCTTGTCTGTTTACTTGATCCCCCACACCACACATTCCACACGGAGACGGCGAAAATGGCAATAACAAACCGGCGAGAATCCCTCATGTCTCAGGGTTTCAAACTCAACACATTTCACAGTTAAAGAATTATGGCGCGTTCTGCTTTCCGTGAGACTTTCCCATTTTGAGGGGTGATCCTTCCCCCAATCTCACTTTCCACCCTCATTCTTTTGACTTGTAATTTCACATGACTTTTTCGAGGTGTTTCACACCAAAGTGATAACTCATACCAGATCCAATTAAAGCTCCAGTAATCTCCTGTGAATTATCAAAAGATATACTCAAGTTGTTCTCCTAACGTAGTTAAATGGTAGAACATCTCTATGCTCTGAGCTGTGCTATGCCTCATTTTTTCTGCTTCTTCACCCATCCATTTATTCCTTTGGGTATTTTCTTGTTTTTTTTTTTGTATCTCGTATAAGGTAAGTGCTTTCTTCCTACACTTTGATTATGTTGAAACTACCGAGAAGAGAGTTATATATAAAATTTCTCGGTTGAATAAACTCAATGTTTTATTTATTATAATTATTCTATGTTTTAATTCTTATTGTACGAAAATTATTTATCTGCTTATCTCCTACTTCAAGATAATAAAAAAATCAAAAAATTTTTTGGCGGAATAAAAGAAATAGTTTACACAATCTTATTTTTTGATAATTCAAATATTACCCTAATTAAATGAGTGCGAAAGTTGTATTAACACTATTAACATAACATTGTTTTTTAAGTAGGTAACGTATTGTTAAACATCACATAGGTACATGTGCAGTGCATACATTATGTAGTTAAATATATTTTAGATTTTTTTATTCCAATTTTTAATTGATTATGAAAGTCGGAAAAAGTGTTTTATAGCCCTTAAATTATATAAGATTTATAAATTCAATTAACAGTTTATTAAAGTAAAAATAAGGAAAACTGTTTAATCGGTAGCTTTTAGGATATCGCTGTATGTAGGGGAAACTGGGGTAATTCGGTGAATTTTTGGGAGATAATTTTTCCTGAGTTTCATGGAAATATTTGATATTTCCCATGAGAACTATCTTACAGGAAATTTTCCGGGCTACAACTTTGTCTTAGACGATTTTTCTCTATCTTAATGGGAAAATGCTTTTTCATGCCATTTTCCAAACCCTTCCAAATTTGTCTGTTCCAAAAATCCTGGGGTAAAACGGTTAATTGCGTTTTTTGTTCGCTAATCTTAATTTAATGAAATTTTTTTTAGCAAGGCACTATAATATCTATTGAGAATGAGAGATTTGTGTATCAATTAAAACTTTTAATAAAAAAATACAAAAAATTAAAAAAAAAACGTTAAATATAAGAAATTGCTTTTTTTATTTTCTTAGTATATAAAAATTGGTAATAGTAAGTGATTAAACTTCCCAAATTGTATATAATAGTTATACTAATTAAGGGAAATTATATTTTTCAAAAATTTAAAAAGTTATTTTAAAAAAACACCAAATTCACCATTTTGCCCCAAGCGGTACTTTTTACTATCAGTGTTTTTCGGGAAAACTCGGAAAATTTTTTTCGGAAAATTCAGATTAGATTTGTGTTTTGCAATAGTTACTCTGTCTAAAAATCCATTTGGATCAAAAATATTGCAGAGAATTTCGCCAAAACTGAATTTGTAGTTGAGTGGTCAGAGTAACTTTGAGGTTCGAAAAATTTGTTTTTCAAATAAAAGCCAAAATATTGGATCAATTATTATGAAACTTTCTAGGTTTAGACAGGGGTATATATAAAGTGCAACTACTGACAAAATTAGACAGATTAGCTCTCACTGCTTCTTGAGTTATTAATTTTTATTTTTTTTTCAAATTCACAATTTTACCCCAGTTACCCCTATTTAAAAAAAAATACTTACAATTTTGCATATTTTTCCAAGAATTAATAGCAGAAACAATTGTTTCCATTCACAAAATGCTCAGAGATGCCATCATCTAAAAGGAAAAGAGAAAAATATATGTTATGATAAATTCATAATCAAGTAAAAAGTCTTGTTTATGAAAAATATAAAACTTAATTTTAACCCTCTCGGCAATTTTACTATGTTGATTTATACAATAAAAAAGACGTTTCAGAACTTTTTACATGAAATTTTAAGAATTTTGGTTAGGAATTGAATTTTCTATACAATTAAAAATTTAAAAATCTATTAAAAAATTTTTCTTAAATGTTTTTTTTCTATATATTCAAACAATCAAATTCTAGCCATCAATCTAGCATATGAATAAGTTAGTAGGTATGCTTCTGTTTTGGACTGACTGAGAGTAAAGTTGCGTATGTTGTAGGTGCTAAATGTGGCAAGCAAAGCCGGTAGTGATGCATTGTAGACACTTATTTAAGTCTACTAAATTTTAATCAAATCTTATTGCCTAAAATAAAATACTTAGAGACAGATAGAATAAAAAACTACGCCTATTGAATAATATTCAGATTCGTTAAAACGAATAAAACAACTACTAAAAATTGAGCAATTTGGATTGAAAACACCCCCATGTTCGATTGGGGGATACTGTAGTAGAGTACACCACACTGGTGTTTTCAAAAGTTGTCATTTGCGTTTTCCAACATGAAAGTGCGCTGAAGTGGATAATTAAATCTTAACTTTGCGGGAATTAATCCAACGAGCAAAAGCGAGACATAGCAATGGAAAAAGTTGTTAAAAATCTAAATGAGAAATTTGTGTTTCATTGACTTTCGCACATCAATTTATCATACATTTCAGATGGGAATGGCAACGGGGGAGGGTCATCAATTAAAAATTATATTCACATACCCCTTCGCATGAAGAGGGGCAATTTTATTGATTTAAGTGTCGGCTGTTTGATGTTCATATCGATGATTGGGGACAATGATAAAATGGTCACAATGATGCATCGCCAGAGGTCAACGTATTGGCAGTGCGACAATGATGGGTAGATTGACACTTTTGGCATAAGGGGGGTGTCGCGGGTGATCCTACGAGCACTCAAAAACTCGGTGGTGGATATGCATATGGATTTCGTTGGGCCATATGTGACAGTTTATAAATTCATTTTTGATTTCATTCGATTTTTCATGCAGCAACTTAAAATTTTAAATAACCCGTCTCGGCATCAAGTTGAACTGCAAGCATCGGCTGTAGAGTGCCAAAATCGGTGGCTGAGTGTGAAATATACTAATTACTTATTCATATGATATAGAGAAATTCGCTATATGTATGCCACGTACCCAAATTGTTGTAAAATATTAAATTTTTCAAAACATTCCCCTCTTTTTCTTTCACCCTTAACCGGTGTGTTTTGATTTAAACGTTTTAATTCCATTCGTCGAACTTGGTGGATGATATAATATGTAAGTATACCTTTGAAGGAGAATAAGCTTGGTGTTTTCATGAGATCTCGTTCGACAGTGGCGTTTCGGATGGGGGTGAATGGGACGTGCTTCCATAAAACAGTTTCTACTTACTTTACATCTCGTGAAATCATTTCAAAGTGCGAATGTTGAAATTGCTATTTAACTATAAAGCTTCTGGTCGTGAAGAAATTTTCTCACTCCTTTCGGTAACTTCTTCAGCAACACTTTGGCCTTCTCTATATACCTACTGTGTGTATAAATTCAGCTGGGGAGAAGGCTGGGGTGTGATAGCAAGGATGTGTGGGGTTCTATCATTTTCACACTCACATCTAATGTGGCCGAAAAGAGAGAGAGAGTGTGTGAAAGAGAGACAGAGATAAAAGGAGAGATTGTGCCCATTCTGTTTTTATATTACACCCACCATCCACCAGAGTACGTTTATACAACTCTAGTTACGCAGGGAGCATACAAAATTGAAATTCCTTAAGCTTTCCAACATGCCATCAAGTTCCCGAGCAGGCAGGCAGAAACCCATTCTCACATTGTATCTGGAATAACCTTTGGGAAGTTGGGAGGGAGGGATATGTGACTATAAGAGTGTGTTCTACAGACGTTCTGGAGAAACGAACCGATTCCCCTGTCCTTATCACAGATTTTCTTCCTATCGACCCCAAGCACCCCTTTGCCTTGAGTTCTCCTGCTTCGCACTCGTGCCATCCATGCATGCCAACTTTAACCCTTCAGACATGCTTCAGTGTCGGAGGCCAAACCCATAGTCATTGTCAGACCTTTAACTCCAACTCTCCCCAAATATTCACCTTTGCTGCTTCGATGTGCCTCCATCAGACCTCGAGAGAGTGCAGATGTGGGTGAAAATTCACTTAAATGTGTGCGCAAATCTGTTTAACAGACTATTGCCATGAAGGTGAGAACCGTAGAATGGCATCATCTTCAACTCTACAGTTTGCGCGAAAGTGCTATGTACATATGTATGTATGTATCTTACATTGATATTAAATTTTATTTCATCAAAATATCTCAATATCCTTGTCGCAGGTGTATAATCTAACGCTTTGTATGTATAGGAGGATGGTAATGAAAGCACATTTTTTTAAAGAATACTTTTTCGTTTTTCATTTTTTTCTCCCTCTATTATACATAATTTTTGGCTTATATACTTTTCTTAATAGAAGAATTACGCGATGAAAACAATAAAAAGTGATGAAAAATATTTAAAAATAAACGCCATTTTTTAAAGACCGAAAATTGTCCCATCAAACACAATTGGAAAACCAAAAAAGTATAGTAAAACTTTAAGCTCTTCAACTAGCATTACACGTCGACTTAAGTAACAAGAAATAATGAATTGAATTTATGAAGTTTCCTTGAAGTTGATAAGAAAATAAACAAGAACCACTATTACAAAATTAACTTATTTATTTCTCCTTGAGTCATGTAACAGTGAAAATCTTTAAGAAATGCAATTCTTGTTGCTGTATGAGAAATTAATTAAAAAGAGCACGTTTAATTGAATTTCCAGTGAAATATTTGTTCACTCTCCACTTTGAGTTAATTTGCATAGCTTAACTTTGTAAATGATCGTTTATATTGTCATGAAGTGATTAATTAAAAATACTTGGTATAAGAAGAATAATTTAAATTTTCAATTTTCCACTTAATCCATTCTATTGCCTCCCTTTTAGCTCTTTTTTTTTTACCATGCTCCCTTATAGGAGCACCAGCCGTACAATCACATTCTTGAGATGTGACAAAGACAGAGAATTTTATTTGTTTCTCCACTCCGATTCCTGAATGTCAATCAATTCTTTGTCGATTTTTTTTCTCCTCTCACAGAACTCCTTTCACAGTGATTCGAATTCATGTAGGCGCTATATGGAGACACATCCAAGTACTTCATTTCTCATGCCAAAACTGAGTGTGGGATATCCTGCGTATATGTAGGTATTTTTTCGTGTGAGTTTTATTGAATAGAAAACAGTTTTCTTCACACCACATACATCACAATTTCTGTAAAATGTGAAAATGTGAAAATGCTTTTGTGGCTGTTAAGGGAGTGAATGGGATTTGTTTAATATGAATTCAAATAAAATAATCAAAGTAATTCAATAAAATAATGGTTTGATTTTTCAATTGCTTCAAGGGTGAGGAAAGGTGTTTGCCTGCATATAAAATATACTACTTTTGACTTGTAAGAACATTAATCCTTGCATCTATAGATATAGCATATATGCTAATGTATTAAAGGTAGATATATTCTTAATTTAAAACACATTCCTAGAGCAGATATATAGGTGAAAAATCTTCTGCGCAGAGTATTCTCTTGATGCACCCCCATTGTTTCTATTTATTGTATATGTACATATGTAGGTGTGCTAAAGAAAACTCTGTGGATGGATTTAATACACCCGCGATGAGTATATGCGAGGATGAAATTAGTGGGGTGGAATGGAGAATAAACGGAAAGAGTTTGAGTAACAAAAATGTGCATAGAAACGTAAATAAAGGCAGAGAAAGAGATGAATATTGTCTGAAGAACAGCGACCCACACCACACTCCTTTGGTTAAATATACTTTGTGGGATTTGTATGCTCATTGTAATGCAACTCGTTCGAATACCTTTCCAATTGTTTACCTCTCAAAATATGTTTGTTGGTAAATAAGTGCATTAGATGGAAAATAACGGGTGAAAATTTTTCCTATATATACCAAAAGAATAATAACAGAGGTCATTCAGTGGAAAATAAATTGGGAGATAGGTAGTATGGAACTGCTACATATTCTACTTCAATGATTTTCTCATTTATGGAAAATCAGAATGGGTGCTATTGACAAATTTTAAAATAATAGTCAACTTTTCAAAAAGGTTTTAACGTACATACATACATAATACGTCCCCATATATGTATACAGTTTTATATGGAAGGTAGTCTAAATTAAAAATTCCAATTAAATTCAAGCTTGAAATTTATGGTAGTGCAATTTCCCAGCACAGAAGCCTAATGTTGGGAGGCTAAAGCAAAAATTAAACTTTAATGTTCAAATACATTATTGCTACCAATATTGTGTATGCAATAGCAGAAAAAAATACGCGAATTTACACGAATTATAATGCATTTTTTTTCACTTCCGCTTTATACAGGATATTCTGTATTCAGATGCTACCCATGGTGAGCCAGGGAGAGGGAGCAATAAAACTCGGTTAAGCGGTGTTTATGGAATTAAAATTTGGCTTTTTCCACACAACTTGCCGGCTGTATCCTCTTGTACAACACGGTGTTGCAGTAGTGTAGACATTCTGTTTGGATTTTAACTTAAACGCTTTTTTAATCTCGCTACGTGGAATGAGATTTAATGGCACAACCAACGTCGAATGTAACTATATACATGGTACGAAACGAACCAAAGAACAATGAAAATACAGGCAATAATTTAGATTCAATCTAACCTAATTCGCAAAAGGTTTTGCTATATATTATAGAAATTAGAACAATACATTAGCTAGAACCATATATGTATGTATAGTAAAAACGGAACAATAATTTCATAGAATGTTAGTCGTGTGTCTTAGGAATTAATATACATAGGTGACATTGAAAAGAAAACATTGTATTTTTAAAGCATAAAACAAATCATGAATTTTGGGTAAAAATCACCCTCAGTAGTTCAGAGCTCCCTCATCTTGGATTCCTGAATATTTTGCATATACAATGCGCCCACCGTTGTCTCATATAAGAAAACTTTACTTCCTTACAACTAAGACAGTAGTGTATTAAGGATGTTGTATAGTGCAGAGTACATGCAGAGAGTCAAGAAGAAATCCGCCATTGAATCGGTATAAAGCTTTATACTTTATTTGCACTCAACTTCTGCAGAACATCCACCCTATCTCATGTCACCATTGAAGAAAATAATACAAGTATTATCATTCATGGCGTGTCGTTGTCTCTGTTTCTCAAGCCAGAGAGACTATCGCAGAGGTGGCAGGTCCTCAGAATTTTTGCCTACACTTTTGTACACATCGAGGACTCTCCACCACCTACCACGCTTAGCCATCACGCTTTTTTCTGCTATATATGCCATGTTTTTGTATACATACCTACATATTGTATGTAGGTATTTTTTTTTGTTTTTCGAATCCCATTTCCATTTTAGAGAGAAAACCACGATGAACAAGAACCACTATACCATACTACTACACACAATCGATTATGCAACGTCAACCCACTAACCGTGCAACAAATTCTGATTTACCCACAATCCCGTTTATGCAAACCACGGGATCACAGTGAATGTTCAGAAATTTAAAATGCAATGTTGTGGATTGAAAGTGAAAATGGGTTACCTACAATGAAAATGTTTAAAAAATTGTGGCTGTATGTATTTCTGGACCCTTCATTTTATTAAGGACAACCATTAACGAACTTAAGGATATAAAAAAGAAAGGAGTAATGCGGAGTATTTGTCTATGCTGCTTTTTATGCGACAACGTAAAAACTTTCAATGTTATTTTTCTTAAGTCTGACATATTTTTTTTTAGTAAGCAAACAACAACAAAAAACTTTGGTATTAATCCTGGAAAAACACGAGTTGGGGCACTCCTTGTAAAATATCTACTATGTACACCTAAGTCCTTTTATTCGTATCCCTTATACATGTTTTAAGAACCAAAGTATAGAAAAAGTATGAAATATAAAATCCTAATATTTCTTTATAAATTAAAATATCTAAATAATATAAAAATAAAACTTAGGGAGCAATTTTGGACAAAATAAAATATATTTTGTCTTTTGTGAAGTCTACAAAAGACATTTTATGAAGAGCAATTTTAAATAAAATATCTTTTGGGAGACTTTTGATATATTTTGT
Source organism: Lutzomyia longipalpis (assembly GCF_024334085.1). Taxonomy (NCBI): domain Eukaryota; kingdom Metazoa; phylum Arthropoda; class Insecta; order Diptera; family Psychodidae; genus Lutzomyia; species Lutzomyia longipalpis. The sequence goes on from NC_074708.1 coordinate 35,747,752, forward strand.
CGCCTTTTGTGACGTGTTTTTCTTTCGAGTGGAGAGTTTATAGATGGAAAAAATAAGAAGAAGATAACATTCCTATTAGGTTATGTTTACGATTGGGGCAATTGAACAATATGAAATGAATCAATTTTTAGGGAAAATCAAGTCAAGCATGCGTGTCGTCTATTAGGTACCCCAAGGATGTTGGGAAGACCAAAAAACCATCTGACTTTTAGCTCATCAGTTCGATTTTCATTACACCAAGAAAATGTTAATGAGTCACTCTAATATGATTGTTTTACATGAATTGATTGACTCATATTTATTGAATTAATTAGCCCTACATATTTCGTTTTTGCACATAAAAACTCGCATTGGGAACATAGGGAAGGGATCTCTGACCCAAAATCCTGATTATATAGGGTTAGAATTTGTCAGCGATCTCCCAAATTTTTGCCGGAAAGACACAGAAATTCTTCATAACATTTTTACCCAACACCGCGAAAAGAGAAAATGGACACAGCTAAATTGGCTAAACATATCATTCCACAAATTCCATTTGCACAAAGCTTCACAATTAACCGAAATTGCATTATTATCCATTGCTATTTCGAGAAACATGATAGAAAACTCTAAAAAATGCAACGCGTAAACACCGCAGTTTGACAAAAGATTTTGATTTTATAAAAGCACCTCGACGAGATGCTTGTAAAACACAAAATATTTCTTGTGTAATGTATAAATTATTTTGTGCAAAATTACAAATCTCCTATAAAAATCTTTTGTGGAGACGTTCTCACAAGATTGTCAAAAGATTGACACAAAAAATCTTTTGTCTTTTGTCTAAAATTGCATTAAACGTCAAAATATTTCAGTTTTTCAAAATATTTCACCTTTTATTGTACCTAAAATTGCAAAAATTTCTTTTGTGGAGAGATTGACAAAAGTTTTAGAGAAATATTTTGTGCAAAATTACGTTTAATGTCAAAATATTTTGTATTTTCAAAATATTTTGTCTTTTATTTTGTCCAAAATTGCTCCCTTAAATCTCAATTATAAAATTCCCAAAAATCCAATGATTGGAATTAAAAATTTAAACGTCAACAGATTGAAACTCTGTGTTTGGTGGATCCCTAAAACGAGCTGTTAAAAATTAATTAACCTTTCCAAATGTTCAATGCAGAAGTCACCAAGGGAAAGTTGTTGAATGGGGACGACCCTACATGAACAAAAAAAATTAATGGTCCCCCGTTTATTGCATGGCCCCTAAAAATTTTCTAGACAATTAAATTTAACTGCACTTTTCCATCAAAAAATTTAAACCACTGGCTGAGCTATGTTCGCCTGACTTTCCGCATTAGAATGAAGGCGCTGATGCACTGGTAAGGGGTGGTGGATAAAAGCCATTCACCTGTGCAATATGTGTCTCTCAGTACAGGTACTGAAATCACCCGTAGCCCCTTACCTACGTGTTATGTACTACATACGCGAGAGACTGGTGGGTTCACTGCTATTCTGTGGTGCTGCCACTGTCCATTTGCTTTAAATTGCGCTTTAAGTGCAAAATTTTTTGAAAGAGCATTACGGTGAAGGGGGGTCGCATTTACTGGGGCGCAACGTCAAGAAGTCAGCACAGGAGCGCGGTACACGGAAGGTATATATAGTACGAGGAGGAGAGAGAGAGAGCGAGCGAGAGGAACGTCATAGGATAATTCGATTATCAAGGCGGTTGCGCTTCTACGGTGGAATTTCTCTTGTAATTTAAAATCGTATCACTCTCCTGGGTCAAATTTCTTCTCAATGAAGTCTCTGAGCGACATCAACGAGTCCATAGAACCTCAGTTGGTGTACACTAAAATCACAAAAGCACCATCCAGCACTCATTCATTCAGAAAGGCGGAAAGCGTAAAAGAAAAGCACATAAAAGTGGAAAATGACTTGGTCGTTAAGCGTTTAAGTTAGTGACAAGCACCCATTTCCTCTTCCCATCCTTACGATCCCCTGTATTTTTCTGACATTCTTCCTGCATTTAACGCCGGCCAATTCATAAACAGAATGTTGTGTCTGGCGTACACCAATTTATCGGAGGGCTTGTAACTCTGTGAACGGGGAAAAAGGGGGGCTTTCAATTGGCGACCACCAAAAGGAATTGCTTAAGAGACTTAAATGGATTGAGAGATATAAAAGAAAAGATGATTCTTTCAGTAGTTATATCAGACACACAAGGAAAAAGCAAAGAAAACTCTTTCACAACGTCGTCTTGAAATGCTAACCTTTATGTATATAGAATAGAATGTTACCCAATTGTCTCACCACCTCAGTGCCCCTTATTCCTGAACCTCTCTAACCCATTCTGTTCTACCCATATCTCCATGAAACCCAAGAAGTCACGACGTCGTGACGCTATGGGGCGCACATGAGGTGGAAATACATAGGGGAGTGGTAAAACTTGTTCTCGCGTCAATGTCATTATGCAATTTAATTTTTAAATAGATAAAGCTTCGGTTGGAAACGCTTTCAGCATCTCTGTCGTCTGGCACACTAAATATTCCCCATATCTCTCTGCTACAAGCATACGAAATTGTTCCTAGTGGGAAAGCTACAGTGCACACAGGGGAAAAACGAGCTACTTCCCGCATTGAAAGCTTATTGTTGCGATCTGCAGATTTTATCGTCATTATCCTTCAGTATTCACTTCTTCTTACACCAAACCTAAATAAGATTCTTCACAAGGATTGAAGAAAAATTTGTGGAAATGGCGTCCCACTGTGAATAATATACAAATCCTAAACAAATTACCTCTTATCTCAATTTTAAATAATACATAATAGCAATATACGTAACATCTAAAATCTCATGTCTTAGAAAACCTATGTTTTGTGGTGAAAATAGAGATAGGTATGGGAAAATCAGATTACTGCACGCACAGTCTATGAAGAAAATATTATATTGGCCAGAGGATAACCCATTCGATAAAATCGATTTGATCGAGAACAAAACGTCTGATTTGGGTCATTCTATTCTAAGATTTGACTATCTGAGCATTCCGATCATATGTAGCTTAATCAGAGATTTATTAAAGCGGTTAAGCTATATTATAAACATAGTTATACAATGTTCTTCAAAATATTTTCAAAAATATTGAATTTTCATAAATCCAATATTTCCAATATTAAATCCTTATTGTCGTTACCAAATTTTTAATTTTCTAATTTAAAAATAACGCAGGTTGGTATTGTAGGTGCGTTAATGTAAATTAAACTCAAAACTTTATAAATAATGCAAAAGTCGAATGAATTAAGCTTAAGGAATAATTTAAGAATTTTTTGAACGAAATTTCAAGAATTTACTTTCTTAGACAGAATTAAAATTTTCAAAAAAAATTCCAGGAAATATCTGGATTGCAATACAATAGATGTATAGTGAATATATCAACTTTAAATTTCCCTTTTTTGCCACTTAAGCCGATCAATTTTGGGCGTTTTTCCTTTTAAGCAGGACACTTGTATCGGAAAAAGTGACTAACCGAAAACAACACACTTTACAATCCTCAACCATCTTCCAACCGTTCAGTCGTGCCTCCATCAATATTGGAACTTGTGATACTGATGCTATTGTACCACTCTCTTATGTGTGCTTATTTATGTTGATCGGATGGAAAAATTCTATTGCTGTACGACTTGGGGTCGGTATGTGGGGGTTAAGGGTGACATAGAGGAAAAAAAAAGGATTTCAAAACGATTCCACTTGGCGTCTCCTTTTTATTTTCTCTCTCCTTTCACTTCCTCAATCTTTCTCGAATGCGGTGATGCTTCTCACAGATTTTTTTTCTATCGACGATGACACAAGTCAGAGGGTGGTGGTTTATTCCGAGGTGGGGTGCGTTGAATGTGAAAAGACGAGTCAAAGGGTTTGACAAAATAAGAAGAAAATGCGGGGGAGGGTAAGAGAGCGAGTGGGAAAAGTGTGCATGTGTGATATACAAAACGAAAGTGAAACTAAGTAGCTTATCGTCAATTTGGAGTGCTTTCCTTTGATGAAAAGAGTGGAAATACCCAAAGAGGTTCTCGGAGGCATTTGGGGGTGTGAGATATATAGGGGAGGTACACATAAAAGATAAACATGCAAATAAAAAGGAAAGGGGTACAAAATTGATTGTGACAATGGGGTTGACGTGGTGCCATTTGGAAAACCTTTGAATTATTGAAACTCTCACCGCACAAGCATTTGTCGAGAGATTGGTATACATATAATGCCTTTTGGGTCAACCCCCACAATTCAGTGGATTTCATTTTGGCCGAAGCTTTGATTGCTTTGCTTTCACCCCCTCCCACCCCGTCTCCCAGAGCACTCTCACTCTGTCTCCATTATTCACTGTGAAAATCTTTCAATTGTGGTTTGGGGCTTCTGGTAGGTGGTTGTGTGACTTGATTAGATATTAAACTGACCAAAATCTATTGTCTTGTTTTTGTGGGTGGGTTTGAGTGCTGAAACTTTGTCCGAGAGCTGCCACTTTATCCGAACAAGTGTGAGAGATTGCGGGAAATTGGGTATCTCCCAGGGTCCTGTGGGGTTTGTATCTTTCTGGTTCTCTCATATAGCATCCTATCAGACAACTTAACTAAAATCTCACTGACACAGTACAAATTCTCATTGTTGCAGGGGAGAAGGTGACTTTCTACCCAAGTTTTCCTAACATAATCGAAGCACATGAGAATCATCGTCAGTACCTCCCCCTCAGCAGCCTCCGCACAATGTATGTATGTACGTATACCCAGTGCGGTGACCCTTCTCAATTTAACCCAATCACACCATCCCATCGAACCAACCACCCGGGTACTCTCTCTCTCTCTTCTATGTCGGGGCCACCATTTCATGGATATTGGGTTTTGGGGGTGTTCAATTGGGGTGGTCCCGGATTGGGCGCATAAACACAATATAATGTATTTAAGTGAATGGATTTTATACCCACACTTTGAACCATGTGATAAATTCTTGAACGATTCTCAACAGCCGGCGATAGTCTTCTCACATATAAGGGTGCCCCCTCTCGTGTCGAATGGGGTGGTCCCGGGGTACGTGTGTGAGCTTTTCAATATTAAAACTTCTAGTTTCCAATGTCGACATTTTTGGTGTCGGGAAATTGAATGGAGAAAATGGTGTGGGGGAGGGGAGACAAGAAGGATGGCGTGAAAAACTTTTTGCTTTCGACATGGAGTTTAATTTACATTTTTTGCACACCCACCTCCCCTTCTGAATTCCACCACTGCTCCTATAACCTCCCTTCCATCACTATCTTATATACCATCCACCCCCTCCTCCAACATTTTCCTTACTTTCCTTCTCCCACCAATGACAAGATATATTCATTGACAAGGGAATGTTGGAAATGCAAACGCCTTACACGGTCGCATTAATTACGTTAGCTAGGGTATAGGTTGCTTTTAGGAATTTCATGCATCTTGTATATGATGAGAAAATTTAAATCTCTGCAAAAATATTAGTTTATGCAAAATCGAGTAGTAATTGTAAAGTTTTTTCTGCTTTAAAATTTTGCTAAATTTTTGAGAAATTAATAAAATCCAAAAAGATTTTTTTTATTAGGATTATAGTAACTAGTTAATTTTTATGGTAAATGCGTAATTTTTATTTAAGAATCGCATGTAGTATGTAGATATATAATAAAGTGACACAAATGAAATAATAAACAAACTAAAGCAGCAAAACTAAGAATATAGTTTTATTTGTTTTATTCGTCTGTATCGCATTGCACATATTTGGTAGTTAAATAAGTTTCGAGTTTGTGAATTATATATTATTCTACGGCTTCTACTGCGTATTTTAATCGTGTAAAAAATCACAATGAAATCATTTTTAAATTTAATTCTGGAGTGTTTATTTTTAATTCCCAATAAATTACGAGAAGAGGGAGGGAAATTAAAAAATATCCCTAAATTATAATGTTTTTAGCTTGAAAGCTTTTGCATACTACAAGATAAATATCTACTAGGATACCTAATATATATAAAATTTATTTGAACATCTCACAATCTCTCCTAGACCATGTTCTTTTGCTAACACTTATACCTATAAGTACATATGACTTCTAGGCCGTTTTTCAGTGTTTCATGAGTAGGTACATAGTAATAGCGCAAAGAGGAAATATTTGTCGTATGCCACGGAACTTGGCGACAAAGTTGTACGTGCCCATAGTGTGGGTTGGGATGACAATGAACAAATGTTCACTAGAACTTTAATTAGGATAAATGGTATTTGAATAATTTTCTAATTAAATTGAATGCAATATCCTAGAGGGAGATGAGATGGGAGCTTTTTCATCAAATAGTTTAGGATGCCACGCCGGGAACTTTGATGGAGATTATACATTTTCTGGTCGTGGAATGTTTAATGATAAAAAAAAGAAACTCCACACCATGTCTCATGTAAATTCACCTTGTCGACAAAAACTTGCCTGCGACACTCGCTATTTTATCTCATACCACAACATCCCAGGCACTTTATATCGGATAAATGATGTTGCACAAATTGAATTCAGGCACATTAATTGGAACACAGCGTGAATTGCTCTGTCATAGGCGAGGTTAGGGGTGGAGTATTGAAATTTCATAATTACAACCATTTGTGTGGATTTGGTTTTTTTATTCTCTCCATATTGTACATTTAACTCCTTTTCTGTGTGGAATTGCGGGTGATCATGCAAAACGATGTTTCCACAGAACAATTGTGTGATAAAAAATAGTAACATTTAATAACCATAAAAGTGCTCAAGAATTAAAATTTTATTTAAATAAAGCTTCTCACTTCTCAGACCTAAAAAAATAAATATTTTTAGGATTCCTATTTAACTAAATATCGTTTAATAATTATGATCAAAATTCTAAACGAAAATTTTGATATTTTATAAAGCTAATTCATCAGAGACTTTCATTAGGAAATTGAATAAGATTTTAAATTTTAAATTATATATTAATTTTTAAAGGATGTGCCATTAAAAATAAAGATTTCCTAGAAAGAAAACCTATTCAATTACTACTACTTTCCAGCACATACCTGTTTGCGCAGTTTTAAATGCACATAATAGGTAGTGAAAAGTATGTGTGATAAAACCACCTCAGCAAGAGCTTTTCTACATTTCTCCTGTGCACTCTCTCATATTTCCATTTAAGCCGAAGAATTTTCCAACCTCATAGAGGCGTATAAACACCCTATGAACATATTAATCAGAAACACATGACATTTATTACAATTTTGCATGGTTTGCATATTCAGATAATAATTTGTCTTGCCTCAGTGTGTATGGGAGCTTAATTCCGTTTCCTACAGCTCCACAATCATATTTTAGGGCTGTGAGTGCTTGAGGGTGGGCGATAAGTGTAAAAAATTCAATGGTTAATCTACGAAAATTTCATCCCTGCACCATACATACATTTGTGATATCATACAATTTTCCCTCCATTTGCACATCTCACCAGCCCCAATATGAGTGTTAATATTAATAAATACTATCGTATATTTCAGTTCCGCATGATAAAGTGTAGCATAGAATAAGGAACAAACTCCCGTATGACTTCAATCATCTTCAACGTGTGCTTTAAATGGATTATGAAGCACATTTATGTGTTGTAGTTTAGTAACAATCATCATAAAGAATACAATAAAATTATTAAAATTTTATTATCTTCCATTCTCGGTTAGGATCTTCTGCATGTGGCTTATAATACATACATTTGCTTGTGCTGATGGTGTACTCGTAGCATATAAATCTTATACACATAAATTCATTCAAGGATGAGAATTGAGGATACACGGGAAGGTGAAGATGCCTCTTACAAAATTCTACCAAATGATTCTTTTGCTGAGAATTTATGGCTGTTATCTTTTCAATTAAAAAGCCAAAAGCTGGTAAGAAATTTGTGAATATTTTGTGAATTAAGAAAGATACATAAAACTTTTTTTTTATTAGGTTCTCACATTTTTTACCAAAGTCTAATAAAATCAATAATATACGTTTCAAAATAAATATAGCTTTCTATATTTTTTTAACATCCAACAATACAATATAAATGATCTGGTATGACATATAATTTCCTCGATATTCAAGTTGAAAGTTCTTGCAATATTCGATGCTGTTTGACAATTGTTGTCTCTTTTGCTATTATTTACTTTTTTACCAAATCATTTGCAATGGCATTTTGTGAGAGGAAATAAACGCAAGAAGAAACTTCACATTTTACCAAGAGTTTGTATAGGTAGTACATACCTATATTATATCATGATTTTCCCTGCTTTTGTATAAATAGGTACAAGTAAAAAATAAATTTAATTCTTCAAAATGATTTCATTTCCCAGACAACCGTGATAAGATGATAGATGGTAGGTACTCACATACTTTTTTTCATCTATGTATTTCCTAAATAATATATTGATTGCACTTTCTGCAAAGAAAATGCCATCACCCTTTCGGTAAATACGTTGTCGTCAAAAGTCGCAAGTTACCCCCTTCTTTTGCACTAACTTTTAACTACTTTTCGACTTTACATCAACTTGTCGCCAGAGCATTTTCCTTGTTTTAACGACAACGCGAATTTCGGGGCGTCATGGAAAATCAAGTGACACGTGTCTCTTAACCGGGGAAAATTCTGCCGCAAATAGGAATTGGATGCCTCTTGCGGAAGTTTCCGCTGACTGCTATCTTGGTGCAAAAATATTTTGTCGATTTTGGTGCTCACACCAGTTTGATGATTCACTGATGCCTAGACAATATTTAACATGACATGACAGTACATCCAATTTACACCGTTTTACACGAATCATATGTGTCCGATTAAATCAATGGGTATCTATACACAGTATACTATATAATCACAAAACTCTTGCACTCAATTCCCATCACCGTCATTTTCTTCCCAAAGCTACTTTATTTATTCTCACTGATCATTAACAACTTGTGACAGAGCTTTTAGTATTACATATGCATGGGTATAGGTATAGATCTTACTCCCTGTCTTGTTCGGAAAACAGAATTTTCCTTATTTTTCGTCCTTCAAAATTTTAAACTTCAATCTCAATTTTTCGCGGATTCTCTTCTACCTATACGGTAAGAACAATTTTCCAATGTCTTTGGAAAATTCGATAAAAAAAAATTAAAAAAAAATATATATTAACAAAGTAGTATCAAAAGATGTCCTTTAGCCGTTAGACACAGAACCTATAAAAATCAACCAATGTTGAAACAAAGACTTAAATATTTTCAATACAATAATTGTTCAAGCAATTATTCGCTTTCTCCTCTTTCACAGCTTCAGTCTGTGCAAGACTAAAGAACATTTCAATACCCTCAGTAGGTATAGTTCCTATAATAATACAATTCTATCGCAGGCGATGAGAAAGAGATGTGGCAGCGAACTGAAGAGTAAATTAATATATTGTACAGAAGGATATTTGTACGAAGTGTGCTGTATCAGTGACTACCTCACCACTGAGAAGCGTTAATTATTTGACTATGCTCTTGTTTTGTTGCTTCCACATACCATTCGTTCCCACTTTCATGCACTTCGGTTGTGGTAGGTACCTTCCTTCACCCTTGTCCCAATATAGGCTTCGACATAAAAACCTATTTCCAATACTTCATTCATCCGCATTTCCGTTCTAAATGACACAACAGAGAGCCCTCTCTGGGGGTAGGCGAGCGCAAAAGTGGAAATTCCATATACAGCAGAATGTTGTATACAATTTATTGTTCTGCAGTCCTTGTGTGTGGTCAACTAGGTATAGTAGGTTTGCATGTGTACATAGCACTATTTTGTGGTGCGGGATTCCTCTGCCTTTCGCACCAAATGTGGTCCAGGATGGATGAAGTGAGACACCAAAAATGATTTCAAAAGAGAACCAGGAATGATCATCCCTTTTGCTGTGGGGATACCAACAAAGTGGGCAAAAATTGGAGCTTGAATGCATTTTCATGGGAATCCATATTACACATAAGGCACCAAAAAAAAGTTCCGCAATAGTGGTGAAAGGATCCACCACTCATTTCCCTTCCTATGTGGGCTTTTTTGTCAATCCCATAAGAGCTTTAACTATCCATATTTAGGATACGAATCAAAAGCCATCCTTGGTTTTTATATAATTCAAAATATTTCATAATGTAGATATATAGGAACACTATGTACTTATATAATGTATTGTGCATTGAGAGATTAATTTAAATAATCTTCTGAATTGATACTATTTACAATGGTACCTAAATGTGTTGAATATTAATAAAAAATCACAGTTTTCTACCAAATTTTAATCGGATCTAGAAGAGTTGTTAAATATATTTCAAATATTCAAGTTTAATTCAAATCATTCCAACTTTGATTCAAATAGTATTTTTATGTATAAACATAATATAGGTAGGTATATATACCTACCTATCTCTGTAGATTTTACTTGAAAGTTTTGGAAGTTAACCCGAAGAAGGTTTAGCATAAGAAAGCATGTAAACATTTTGTAGATTTTTTTTTATCAATTATCCTCCCATCTGAAGTGATTTTATGCACGCCAGAAGCAAACTTAAAAATTCTAAGGAAGCAATTGAATTTTCCACATTACTCCAAAATCCGAACCGCTCGTCCTCCCCCCCTGCTTCAATATACGCCCGCAGAACCCAGTCTCACAGGGCCCTCGTTTGACTTTCAATTCAATTTAAATTATTTTCGTGCGAATAGACATGTCGTCGAAATATGTGCCACCCTTCCTCAGCAGCCCAGGATACTAGCTTGGCTAAATTCACCCAAAAACCACCCCCTGACTGCACTTTCACAGACAGAGATAGGAAGCATGTTTTACCATCAAACTGTCTATCTCGCATGTTTAATAGTCAACTCCATGCCATTTATATGGCATCGGAAGTTTTTGTGGTTCGATTTTCAATTTTCACCGTTTTCGTCATCGTTTGAATTTCTGCAAATCACTCAAAAATTTCCACACCTAATCACCACACCACCTTTTGGCTGTGTAATTCGCCATGCCAAATCTATCACACTTAATACAATTCCACGAAACTTTAATCATTTTTGTTTTTATTTGAAAAAATTGTTTTTTTTTTCGTGAATTATACAAAAATTATTTTATTGGTGTGAATTAGCAAATATGTATAGGAAATCAGGATTATAATAACATCCTTAAAATAAAATTCAAATTTAGGGGAGACCGGGGTAAAAATAGTCAATTTGCGTAAATCCTTATCTGCAGGATTCCCCAAGGGCAAAAAAATTTCCTCGATAGGTCATTCTTATAGGAAATTTCCTGGCCTACAACTTTGTCTCAGACCACTTTTCTCTATCTCCACGGGAAATATGAGTTTTCGAGCTTTTCCTAAACCCTTCCGCTTCTGACTATTTTTAAACGCGGCGGGTAAATATAGTCACCAGTAGGCTAAATAAAGTCGGTCGAATTTTCCGACATTTCCAAAGATTTTCCACCTGAGAGATTGATAGTAGTTGATAGCTAAACTTCTCACCTTTTGATCCGCGACAAGGAATTTCACTTTTATACGCACTAAAACAGAGAATTTTGCGATTTTCTCAAACACGCCATTTTACAACAAATGAATAGAAAATATGCCAAAAATTTCGATCTCCCATATGATTTACATGGGATGACTAGATCTACCCCAAGGGGTATGTTTTGATTCAAAAAATTGTAGAGAAAAATCATTAAAAGTTATTGAAAAATACACCTTGGCAATGTTTTCTGTAGTAACCCAGCTAGTGAGAAAAATTATCAGATTGGAAAATTGCTGAAGGAAAACTTCGGAAAACGCGTTTTTCTCAATACGCAAAAGTTTGGGAAATGGGCCAAAAATCTATTTTCATTTTTAACTCCTAAAGTACTAATCGGATAACCTCCAAATTACTGTCAAAAATTATAGGTTGGTAAGGCTTTGCACCCTAATTTTTTCCGATTTTTCCGATTTATATTTTGGGAGAAATTGACATTTGAAAATTCCAAAATGACTATTTTTACCCCGGTCTCCCCTATATTTTAAATTTCAATATGATTTTTTATGATAGTTTAGCATAAAATAAACTAATTGACAAAATAGATTTTTCGGAAAATCGAACTGGAACATAGAATGAGTTGTTACATAGAATTTGTGATATGGCAAACGGAAGAGTTAACGAATTACTATGTTTGTATGTATATATATAGTCTAATAGCAATTTATAAATCAATTCAATTTTCAACCATGTGGATGTGACTCCTGACTCTCATCCACAAAATGCTGCCTAATGCCGTATAATTTATCTCCACATTTTGCAATAATCATTTTGTATCATAAAATAATTTAAGTTGGTATACACAATCTAATTTTGAAATTTAGCATTTTTGGGTTACTGTGCAATGTGCAAATATGTAATAATTTTTACTATCGCATTTTCTGTACATACATAGGTAGGTACATTTATTGACCATAACTGCATTTTCTATATAGTCAATTTTGCTTTGTTAACTTTGAGTGCATAAATATTAAATAAAAATTTTATTTTAATTATAGTAGAACAAGTTCAGTTTAAGGAAGAGTTTTAGAACATCTTGTGCAAAATTTTAAGAAAATTGGTTAAAAATTGACTTTTCTAGACCATTTTTAAGTCAAATTGCGAAAATTTAAAGAAATTCATGGGTAAATCTGGGTCAAATTCATTGAAAATAAATTTCTTATAAACAAAAGCACAAATAAATAATTCTTTAATTTTTTAAATTGAAAATTAATTTACTTACCCTAAAAAACACGATATAACTGCACCAATTTTCAGCAAATGATGATTGTCGTGTTGTTTGCCTTTACTTCTTTTTGTCGTCTTGGCCACTGTTATATGAGCATTTTTGGGATTTTTCCAGCTTCTTTGCCCTGCACGTTCTCTCCTCAATACAATATTGAGGCTTCTGGCGTTTCCATCGCCATATGGTGCATTGTAGCTGTATTTTCTATCTTCTTTTTTTTTTTAACTTGGATCCACCACCCAGTCTTTCCAATAAATTGCCGGAAATTCGCACTCTGTTTAAGGAAAAGAAGCACATTTGATCGTGAACTTCAGAAAGGAAGCATTCTATCTCATGCTTCCTCACTGAAGAATTTTTGCCAAGATTTTTCTTTCTCTTTCAATTCTATTTTGGACTAAATCTCCACACTCTGTGGGCGATATGTGTAGTTCTGAATTACCAAGAGATTTTTTTGTTGGTTGTATATCCAGAGGAGTTATAAGAAGGGAAAAGAGCACAATCACAATCAAATGGCTAAGAGTGTTGTGTTTTTATCTGATACAATCAGTATTGTGAAACATTAGCACACACTCCTTGGCAATTTTCCCACACACAACTTTTCCTAACTCATCCACCCACCAAAAGCCAAATGATAATTATTAATTGTTCACCCCTTGATTGCTATTTGCTATTTTGACCATGAAATGATTACTTTTGTGCTGTGATTACATGCTTCAGGGGAGCCATCATACTAAATAGGGAATAGTATAGATAATATGAGGAAGTTCTTGCGAACTCATGATGCATCGCGGATGTAACTATATATATGTTATCAATCGACTGTACATAATGTCGTGATAATTGTATGTATGAATGTATATAAACTCTAAAGGTATTTTGGGTATTTTGAAAAGAAATCTACGTTTAGCTTCAGAGATTATTTACTAAAAAATTTTACTACTAATAGGAGAGGTTTGTTACCCCCGATGACGGCCAGCTACCTATAGGTTCTAGACCGTCAAATTGGCGATAGAATAGAAGAGAGAATTATAGAGCGAAGGAAAACACATAGGCGGTAAAAGAGAAAGAAAGAAAAAGGAGTTGCTGAATAGATAGTCGGAAGAAATGAGGAAAGTACATCAATCTTTGATGTAGTCTTAGCTGTGAGGCTGAAGGTCGAGGGTACTGTGGGAGTTACCCATAGTCTCTCAGCACTACAACGATTTTGACTAAATAGTTAAACTATTTAAGTCAATATAACTAATTCCACTGAACAGTTTACCCGTGCAATTTAACGGAAATAGAGCAGTGAGCGAAATCTAATACCTTTGCAACTAGAATTTTTATTGCTGTATCACGATTATTATTTGTTCTTCCGGAAAAACATATGAAATAGACAGTGGAAGAGATTATAAATGATCGACCGGAAATCGCGTACGGCAAACAAGATGATGAGTGCCGAGGCTCAATAGAGGCGTCGGCAGTTGTACTTTCTGCGGTGAAAGGATGATGCGGCAGAGGAGAACCCGGAATAAAAGCGATAAAATTGTTGTGCAATTTTCCTCTAAAACCCATTCTCTCGTTTTTTTTTCACGCCACACAGGGAATATTTCGGGCTCACAATTCTCACATTTGAACCCTGAAAGTTCGTGTGGGGTGAGTGGGTGGGTAAACAATTCAAATAATTTTCGGTGTAAGAGCAATGAAATTCTGTTATCGCACAAAACCTCTATTGTTTCCAATTTCAACTCCCATTGTTCAGCGGTAGGAAAATGTGCCAAAACAGAGTTCCCGGGGGTAGCAAGTGGAACACCAATTTTGCGCCTCTAAAAGGAGACAATCCAAAAGTGGGAGTATGAGGATTTGAAGTTTGTAGGGTGAAATTTAATAAACTTATAAGCCACTTAATTCCCTTTCTTTTTTTTGTTCATCCTCTCTCAACTATTAGGATATCTATATAGGATTTTCTGGGTACAAATGAATCGACCTCGAGAGTATATACAATTTTCTCCGCACTATCTATTTGGGTGTTTGGGCGTTCTATCACAATAACGGGCATTGTTTTGAGGCAATAGAGATAATTTTAATATTCACATTCATTTATGTAAGATATAGTTTTCCCATGGTAAAGGATCTATTGTGATATTTTCTATGTATGTATGTTTTTACGATTTAGATTATCTGGATGTGTAGTATACTCACAAATAAATAAGGAAAGTCAACGTTGATGCATTTAAAAGTTATGCCCTGATTCAGATAGATCAGACATAATGAGATTAAATTTTGCGATTAATTAACTATCTAAAATTCATTTTATGGATTTGTGGTGCATTCATTATTACCCGACACCGTGTCTGCGAGAATTTATGCATACATTTAGTGGTATACAAATGGAGGTGCTTAGTCCAATGTTCCACTGAATGCACCCTCCTGCATATTATGTGTGATTATAAAATTTGTAAATTAATCACTTTTAATTCTATTTTGGAGTCAATTTTGGGGCTCAATGTATGTGAACTCTGCTTGATATAAATTATGACCACTTCATATTGAAATGAATTAGTTAATGAACGCGATGTGTTGATGAATTTTACTAAAAAAAATAAAACTTTGGACAAATTAACTGGATGAATGAGATGACTGTCTCTGAGCCAATACTGACGAGACGACTAATATAAAAAAAGATCAAAACTCAATCAAAGTCCAAAGACTTTTCATTTTTACAAAAATATTCAAAAAAAAATCTGTATTTTTTACCATGTAAATAATACCTACATAAAATATGAGTTGTAAGTTGTTTTTAGATATAAGAAGGAAAACCCACGATACACCATATATTTTGAATTGCTTCGGAAAATTTATATTTTTTGTATATTCACTGACATTGGGGGGTACGGTGTTTATTTTTTCTTTTGTATGAATCTCCGTGTTATGTGTAAAATATATTCCTCATCCATTTTCTTGCGGTTGTGTGCAAAAGTCTAGCTGTGGAAAAAGTAACAATATAGCAAGATAGTAAGAGGAAAAACAGAAGAAAATTTATGATGGAACCGAGACTTGTGTACTGTTATTTGTAACTCTTGGCAGAATATGCAGAACAGTTTGGGGGTAGTTTTGTGGTGTCCCGGAGAAGGTATGAAAAGACATTCTATACAGTATACACCATCAAGGTAGGAGCTATAGCTTGTTTTCTATTGATACCCATGGAAACGAGTGTTATAAATAAATTCATTTAGTGCGTGCCCGCTTACAATTTATTAGAAATTCATTTTGATATTTATTTTTTTCTATTTAGATATAGGGACACACGAGACAGAAAAACGAGTGACTCTCATTGACTTCTTCTGATTATAAAACTTTTTTTTTTACAAATATTCTTATTTTCTATTATCTTTGCTGATAAGATTTTAGCAAATTGATTTTTTTCTTACAAGAAATATTAGAATTTTGTTTCCTCGAATTTGAATTACATAGATATATGCCTGAATAACCTCCTTTTTAATCAAATTTTGATTAAGAATTGAAAAATTTTTGTTATTTTTTTGAGTCTATAGAATTATTATAAAACTGAAAGTTCTAAATCAAGAATCGTTACAATTCCATTTCAAAAAGAATTTTCTGAGCATTTTTGAAATTATTGGAAGCACATGAAAGCATTGAAGTTTTCCAGGAAACTTGAGCAAAGTATTTTAAATCCCAAATCATATTACAATTATCAGCCTTCCAAAAATTACATCAAAATTAATACCACGAGCTGTTTTGAATGCATATTTTATAAATTACACAACGTCCATTTTTGAAGGGTCAGGAATTTAAATAAACTTCCCTCAACTAATGTAAAACTATTTATTTATTTTATACGTTCAAGCAAAACTTTCCTTGTCAGTCCTACTTCTTAAGTCTAATTACATTTACCCTATTTTCAATCAAACTGTTGATTATATTGACTAACAGCTGAATTGCTATTGGCCCTCTTCGTAATGTTTGATCAGTTTGTGTGGAGTTGAAAAGCTCTAGTTGTGTAATTGTAGTATATGGTAGAGAGAAGTTGTGGAGTGTCTTCACCCCTTTAAACACGGAATACAACTCCTAAATGCAATCCAACGTGCTGCAGGGCTAAATGTACCCCATACACTATGAGGAAATTTACGAATTTTCACTTTAGCTCCTTCTTCTCAAACTCCAAACCACCACGGAAGCAATTACACTTAAATTACACGGAATGCGGAACGGGCGCATGGTAAATTGAAAAATTATTGTGGTTTAGCAATTTATATCAATATACATCCATTTATTCACTGCACATGGCCCAATGAATAATTCCAATGTTGACTCACCGTTTTTGGGGTTGGGTTTTGCAACAACAAAAAAATTATCATGCAAAAAGGGGTTATTTTACTAATGGAGTCTAATTACTTCTGTATACATGAAAATTCACATTTAAAATAGGTAGGTAATGCTGAAAAGTAAATCAGTATATTTGTGGCTAAAATGTGGGCCAATTTGGTTCATTTTGCTTTCTGAACATATAATTTCTGATTAATTTTAACTATTTACGAATCAAATCCAGAGGGTAATTCAACGGAATATTATTGATACCTTTTACTTTTCATCTAAATAATTTCTTAGATAACTATGTAATAAAATTATATATTATGCTTACCATCAGTAAACTCTAGTATATTAAAAAAAAAAAGAAATAAACTTTTTGCAAAAGTTAATTTGCTGATGATTTAGTTACGACAAAACATTTTCTGGACTGAAATGTATTTTTTAGTTTACTCAGAATAAGTAAGTATAACGTAAATAGAAAAAATATAATCAAAATGACTCGAGAAAATGTAAAAGAAAAGCCAGTTCTCAGCCAATATTCTTGAAAGGTTTAAAAACTTCTTACAATCTACATTAACCAAATTCATTCGATTTTGGTGAAAATGAATTTTTTTGACATTACTCAAAGTCAAATCTTGGTTAAATTTCGTTCTCAAAATATTTTCAAATTTGTATTTTATTTAATTTTTAATGTTTTAATAAAAAAAAGTAATTGGCATAGTATCCGTCCGAAAGTCCTCTTTCTTAATTTCTTAAGTACATAATACATTTCCGTAACAATGTGTATTTAATTATATAATTTACAAAAAAAATTAATCACTTTTAATTTTTTCTTTCTCAAAATCGATTAACGTTTTATCTCAAGATCAAGACATAAAAAATCACAAAATTTTAAATATGTTTACAAAATTTAAAATTAATGACCTCTTTTAAAACAATGAGTAGATTTCTTTTAAAAATTTGAAGTTTTATTGAAAATCCATTTAAAATCACGTTAAAGGAGCACCTTACATGTAAATCGTATCATACATAAAAAAAATATAGCATGATATCATTTTTTGATAAAATATTTGTACGAATTTTAATTGTCTTTTATGACTGAGTAGTTAAAGTTGATAAATATGAATGTAAAAACTGTAAAGAATTTTCCCACTGGTAAAAACTGCTTCTTATTAAATTTATTAACTTTAAAGACAAAAATTGGCAGAGGAATTATAGAGTAGATAAGACCTAGCTAGTCTTTTAAGGATAAAATCATAAATGAAAAATAATCACTACATTTAAATTAACTGAGCGATATGAGTAGCCCCTAAAGTGTCAATTTGCGCAATATGATGCTGCAGATGTACAATTTGTACAGAATGTAATCCCTAGTGGATCCTTAAAGGATTGTCATTTATCACGTTACATATTACAGTTGATTTTTTTTCCACAAGTTTCGTGAATCACTTTTTTTGTACGATGGATGAGCAAGAAAAAAGTGTCGACTGTTGGAGTGAGAATATTTCGAGCGATATTTGATCGATATATCCAGCCAATTGCCAACCATTTATAATTGTGACTGTTTGGGTAATTAATTAATTTTTAATGCTATGTATTTCATTTAAAATTTTCAAATAATAATTTATATCATAAATTTGTTGGTTATTTGCTTTTAATTATATTTTGAAATATTAATGCCTTTTTACTTTTGGTTGATGTAATTTGCAATTGCACACTAAAGTTTTCAATTACACAACATTTTTTTTTATGTTCAATTTATTATTTAATGTATCATCCACTGAGCTTTTAGTGCATTATGCAAACTTTCCGCGTATTATGAATGAACTGTGGGTATTGGCAGGAGAATGGCCATCGCATTCGCGAATATGCGTGCAAAAAAGTGTTACCACTTGGCGTGTTGGATCGCAACTGAATGGGTGAAATGTGCAAGAGTCCTGTCGGAGCTTTCCACATGTTTCCCATGAAAAACCCCAAGCCTTACGTGCCGTTTACAGCGCACAATCGCATCAACCATCCAAGAAGTGAGAGTGAGAGTGAGACGGAGGAGTCTCATTGTGGTGGACGAAGGAGAAATTGCAGGCGGTCCTTGAAGATATTTGTGGTGAGTTTGGCAACAGAACGAGGAGGGTCCTATTTCCTGTCTTTTGGCTCTCCCTGACTTTTTTCTTCGAGACCCCCAGAATGACATTCATGCATACTTTCTCACATATTTCATCATTTCATTTACATAAATTGACCATTGTAATCCGGAATTTGTGCTCAAATTAACCCCCTGACCTTTGCCCAAATTGATGATGGATACGTTCAAGTTCACGGAGCAATTTGCAAGTAAATAAAACAGTCCTGTGAAAAGCTTTAAAAATTGACTCTTTTTTCTGTTGTTAAACAATCAGGTCCACATCCACAAACATGGCATTTTAAACTCGAGACTTGAAGCAGGTGTTTGGAGAAACATATTGGGGTGTCGTGTGGTTTCTTGCTTGAATTTCAGGTCACGCTTTCAATTAAATATTATACATTGTATGTAATTAATTTAGCAAAGGATTCCATGTTGCAAGATGAAGTAAGAAATTTTCTTTTAATTAATACATTACGAAGAGAAACGAATATATAATAATGTAATTTATCTAATTTATTTAATATTTGTATTTAATTTGAACACGGAATTTTGTAATAGAGTTGTAAAAAAAAAAAGGTCGTAAAATCATTTAAAAAAGTGCTTTTGAGATTTTTTAAAGCTCTTTTTTTACATTAAAAGAAAATCGAAATGTAAATCGTGTGTAATTAATTAATTCTTTAACTAAAATCATGATTTCAATTCTTCTCTAAGCTTTATTATTGTTTGCAAAAGTCTAATTTTTTACAACAAAAAATAACTTTTTTTTATTAATATTGGAAATAAAAGAAGACTTAAATTTTTCTCAAATTAATTTTTTTAATTTTAAAATATAATTTTTTTTTAAATCTTAAACAGTTACAAAGGTCTTTAGCAGCAACTTTATTTAACTTAATTTTTATTTAATTACGCCCATATCCCAGCACCAAAATTTGCTCAAAAATTCACTGAAAGTTCCAAAAGCTTCAGGGTGTCTGAAAAGTTACGAGTTGTATGGAAAGAATGTGAATATGCTAAATTACTCAACAGCAATGGACGTTGTTGAATGAGCATGAAATTCTAAAAGCTTCCTCATCATGTCAAATCTAATATTTTTTGCAGAGGGTTTCGTTAACAATAGAAACTACCTACAACCTGAAACTATTTGCTACGAGGAAATTCTCCCTAAAAACACACAGTGCTACATATAAGAGAAGATTACGCCCTACAAATCCTCTACTTTATGAATTCCATTCATTTTAAACTTTAGCAACAGAGTGCGAATTTCCGCAAATTATCTGTTTCCTTCTTCGTGGGGAAAGCTCAAATTTAATTTTTCCTTCAAGCCCACAAAACTTCCGCCACCAACTCTTACGTACGTTCATTTGTATGGGTTTTATGTAAAGCTCCGTGTGTGTGTGCGTAAATACCCCACTTGAGCTTTCGTGAGACTGGATGGGGATGTTTGGGGATTGACTTGACTTGTGCGCCAGTCACGCTCTGCTCCAATGGGCGGCCACGTTTTCAACAACATCCACGTGCTTTCGCCCCCGGTCCCTAAGCAATATTCCTGTATATTAAATAAATATTTTGTCATTTTATCTTCATATTTTTTTGTCACCCACTTTGCCCTATCATCTCAAAGTAAGAAGGTACAGAAGTAAATATAAACTATTTATTCCAATCACTTTACTCAATCATGTCGTTTTCCACAATATTCTTCTTTTATTAACTGTTTCTCATATTTTTATTTATTTCGATGTTTTTTTTAGAAATACTGTATGTTTGGAAAATATCTGTTTGATTTTAAGATCTGCTGATCTAGAGTAGATTGTTTTATAGGTAAGAAGGTTTTTAGCAAAATTAAAAATCTGTATTAAATGAAACAATTTTGGAAAAGTGGAAGAAACATTTTCTCACGCTTCCTCAATTATGGAAAGGTCAGGAGTCAGGACGGAAGGAAAAGAGTTGAATACAGTTCGAAATGTATTTGTTACTCTCAAGAAAATACGAACAGAGGAGAGAGTGAATTGTAAATTCATGAAGATTTCAGGAATCGTAAGTTATTTTTCGCGAACACATTCTCATTAAAAATTTAAAAAATAATTCGCGTAATTTTACGTGGTCCCTAATAGATCATTAGTATACATGTGACATACTTTCAAATTAAATTTTAAATTGATTTTGGCACATAATGTTCAGATCCTAATTGAACTTTCTTTTAAAATGGATAAACAGTTTAAATCCTTATCTAAACCTACATAAAAGTACGAATAAGGAGATTTTGAGAAAAAATTCTTAGATTAAATGAAAAATTAATTCGTTAAAATTCAATTGGGAATAATTAAAAAGAAAATTGGAAAACATTCAAAGAAGTTAAATTACTTTATAATGTTTTAGTGGGGACACTTTTTAATTTCCTTAAAAAAATTTATCCCACGAAAAAAAAATTATTTTTCACAAACAGTTTTTATCTCAGATTTGCCCATTTTACTAAATTTTATTTCATTCAAAAATGTCTCTTTGTTCAATTTTATTGTATAAAAATGGAATAAAAGGATTTTATTTGCTCGAAATAAATTAATAAAAGAGATTTAGAGCTTTTTACGCAAAATTTCAAATATTTTGGAAAAGAATTGATTTATTTAGATAACTTAAGGCAAAGTTTACAAATATTTCTTGGGCAAATCTGTGTTAGTTGTCACATAATTATGAATTACCATGTTTGTTACCAAATCTTTGTATTTCATTCAGAAGAAAGTTAAATCGCTATGAGTACTAGTAAAGCAACAGAATTTTGAGAAGTTAGTTGGACAATTTAGTAATAGTGGGTATTTTAAATTGTGCATATGGAGTAGACAGGGGTTAATTGAGTCTATTAAGAAAGGGTGGCGTTTATCAGAAGCCACAAAATTTATTTTTTTTAGAACATAAACAATGTAATCCTATATTTACCAATTTTAGCTATAATTTGATTTTCAACAAAGAATATTTCAGGGTTTTTTGTTTCTTTAAAATTGTATTATTTCTTTAATGTAAAATATTATTACAATAAATTAACTCTTTTCCATTTTATTGAGAAAGTTGTCATTTGAAACTTTTCCTAGAATTTTTTTTTATCATACTCACCTATACCTACACATTTTAAGATACCTGTGTGATACAGTAGATACAGGTAGTCTATCTCCAAGATACCGTAAGACATTGCTGTGAAGAAAAATGAGGCAAAGGTGCTGCTGGGGTGTTTAAAATTAATTTTGCATCAATTATTATGAAAACACGAGGGGGTGGTTTTTTGTAATTAACACCAGGGGAGCCGGCCCCAAAATGATTCTGTGGTCCAAATAATGATGACAAATTCACAGCCACAGAGCCAAATACACGGTCAAACAGAAATTCATTTCCATCCAAAACAATATTAAGGGACACCGTAGAGCAATTCCGGAGCGCGCGTTTCCAGCAACAAATTGAGACAAATAGACAATCATTTTTTTTCTGTGTGTGTTTGCTGCCGACCCCGGTACTGGAAAGTGAAAGCAAATCATAAATTTCCCGCGTCTTTCATAATTAACTTCCGCGACCGTTTATTATTCTGCAAGAGAGTGACACGAGGGCGATGGAAAAATTTAATTACAATCTTCGCCATCCCCCAGCGGCACCATTTTTCTCCGGTTTGCATGGGAAAATTCTTGGGAGGAAACCTCCCTTATATTCCTCATTGTGTGGCATGTCACAACTCATCTTGTCGCCCCCCGCCCTCCCTTTCGCCGCGATGTCAACTTCGAATCCATCAATAAGCATTTATTAGTCGTTCACGGAAATGTTCTTTATTAGTTGGTTCGATATATTCTAATTAGGAGGCCAAATAATGTCGCAAGAAGCCAAAAATCATTAGGTTATCAAAATCAATACATGTTCTTTTATACCAAATCCTTCCACTCATTTTATCCCTTCCGCACGGCAATCTCCACTTAAGGATCATCGTCGTCTTTTCTCCTTCCAATAATAATAAAAGCCAACTAAATTGGCGGGAAATGAAAAGTATCTGTGAAGAGCAAAAAGAGTGCGGAGAGCGCAAAAGTATAGAGACAATTGGAAACGGAAAGTAATAAAAGTCAAAGTGATATACGAGTCAAATCGATTTGGGCGCGTACGCCTATAAATTACCAGTAGCAATTGACGAAAAGTTTTTTTTTTGTGCCTTTTCCTTTTTTTTTTTTGATTTTATATTGACTTACAATATTATTTTATTTGTTTCTCCCTATGCCTTTTAGCATATCAAAAATAGTTTTATTGGCCAAATTTGAATTTTTTCCGCTTCACGCAGACTGAATTGCCAATTGGAATGGAATCGTACGAAGGGGAGAGCTTTTTAAGCTTCAAATATTTTTTTAATACCTACAGTTCCTATTTGAAACATTTTTTTTCTGCATCGTATAACCAAGAAGAAAATTAGCATGCAAAATTTGTGCTATATTAACTGTAAAAATATGTACCTACCTAAAGTATTTATCAGTTGGAATATTAAATTTCCTAATTTTCTTTAAAGTTTTCTGGCTATGTAACTAACCTACTCTAGCTTAAGCTAAGCTTTTTTGAAGGAAAAATAAAACAATTGATTGGTTAGGGGAGACCGGGGTTAAAAAAGTCACTTAAGGGTTTAGAAAAAGTTAAAAATATCATATTTCCCAAATAGATAAAACGAAATGTACAGCTCATTTTTTTTTAGGAAATTTACTGCCCTACAACTCTTTCTCAGATTATTTTGTTCTATCTAGCTAGGAAATATGATATTTTAGGCTTTTTCCAAACCCTTAAGTGACTTTATTAGCCCCGGTCTCCCCTAATAAACTTTTCAATCGATTAAGAACTTTAAATCAAAATAAAAAAGTTTTATTCGCTGTTTTATGAGAAAACTCCTTATTCAAGGAAGAAATCGGGATATGTGTAATCTTGTAAGGAATCAAAAAAGAATTAAAAATTACAAACGTAATTTCTTTTTTTTTCATATCTGTTGAGAAAATCCTTCATAAATTTGGTAAAAAATGCAACCAATGACGTCATTTCTGTGTTTTTTCTTACTATTTTAGTGCATCAAACATATTTTTTAAAGTTGTCGATGGTTTCAGTAAAATTATGTTTCATAATTCTCGAAATTTTTGAAACTCTGGGATTTTCAAGAGCGGTTTTAGAGCCAATTTTGAAACAAAAAATTAAAAATTGGCTTGCACTCTCGTTAAATGGCCAAATATTGATAAGAATTCAGTATTTTCAACTTTGAAAAATATTTTTTGTGCTCAAAAATTTTTTTTTTAATTTTCACATTTTGGCCATTTTGTTCCTGTAGAGTTTCCAAAATTTTGAGATCATCCCTTATTTTTTGGCAAATATATTTTCAGCTCTTTGCCAGCTCATCTTTTGCAGTTTTATTCTTTTTTTTCGATTCTTTGCAAATGTCTGCTTATCCTGGTTATTTCCTGAAAATGTCGTTTCCTGTATAAAATCGATTAAGCTTCTTTTGACAAACTTTTTAGTTAACAAACACTCTAGAAATTAGGAGAACATTTAAAGAATAAAATTTACTGAATAGAGTTATTAATACAAACAGACTATATATAACATTTCCAGTAAAAATGATATAAAACTAAAATGTTGAAGACAATGTAGGGTAATGAAAAGTAAGCATAAAATCTTTTTAAGATCGTCATGTCGTCAAGAAAACAGTTAAATGAGTTTTCTTATCATAAATTATTCGGTATGTGGCCACAAAATCTGTGTTGATGGGATTTTCTTCATTTGATTATGTTGATCTTGTGCTCATTGCACATTCCCTTTGACGTCGCCATGAGTCAATTAAAGTGTTTGGCGCACTAAAGGGAAGCGCTAAAGAGTCTGTGAAAGTGCATTTCAATTAGTTTCATCCTTACCATACAACCAATATCAGACCCATGTTGGTGAATTCGTATACAGTAGAATTCCACATCAACGAACAATCGGATGTACTACTCTCGCGCATTATTTTTAATACGCGAGAGTAGCATATCAGATTGTTCGTTGATGTGGACTTCTACTGTATAGGATTCCCTGAAACTCCTAATCACAAAATCACTCCAAATTGGAACTTTACAAGTACGTATAAATTGTCATTCCCTCATTTGATTGCCTTAGGATTCGGGGAGAAAAGTGTTTGAGGGGAGAACTTGGGGGAGAAAGTATGAGGAAAAAAAATGGGAGGTGAGGGTTGAATGTAGAATCACACGCTTCGACCAGCTTTACTTTGAGAATTGGGTGGGGTACATCATAAATAACTGACTTGTTTTCACCATTTGGGAGGTGGAGAACATGCCACCAAGACGTGGGTTGATCCTTCTTCTCCGGACTCAGGCAATTCCCGCGGGAAGAATTGTACCCCAAGGGCAAAAACGAAAGCCCATGGGGTGCGAGAATTCTTATACAAACACCAATCGTTTGATTTGGAATTGTATTGGATTGGAAAATGTGGTGATGGTGAATGGAGATGGCAAAGCCAAAAGTGATACAATTTCAATGATTCTCTCTTTTCGCATTGCCATCATAAACGGAAAAAGAGCAAAAGGAGGATGAAAAAAAAGCATGGAATGGGGCTCATTGAAGAGACACGCAAAAGGGATTTTCTGGGCGATGGATGATGGTGTTTTCCTCTCGATTTGCAGAGTCACCCCCCTCAAACTATCTTTTGCATGTTTCCCTTACGACTTTTCGCCTTTGCGAATCATCACCATCTCAATAGGTCACTTTTGCCAACAAGAATAGAAAGCATATACGGAGGCACAAGAAAAAATGTTATTGCTCGCAGTATCATCCCTCTTCCTGGTCTCCTTTCTTGGTTATTTATTGGATGATTCTATCTTCCTTCTCTATTACTCCACGCAAAAGGAAATCCCTCAATGGATTGTTGAATGGCTTAAAAAGAGGAGAAGTGCGAGACAGAGCAGTGAAAAATAAATTGAATAAAGTGTGAATCACGCTCATAAATTCCCACACTCCATCGGAAAAGCAAAATGTGTATATGGGGAGGAAAGAATTGAAATCCAACGATAAGGAGATACTGTAAAATTTTCTCATAACACTCCCCCGCATGGCTAACAAAAGGCGTCCACCAGCAATCATTCCAATCGATTGCCAAAACCGAAAACCTCTCAGAGCTCAGAAAAGGTCACGATCTCACAGAAATATATCCTCCTTGGAATTTTAAAAGCCTCCCGCTCCCCCTCAGCCTTTTACATTCAATTCATCCTTCAAACTATGAAATGTTCCGAATTTTGTTTTTTTTCCCTGGGAAAGTTTCTATGAGTTGTAAGAAATTTTCCATTTTTAATAAGATAAAAAGTTTTTCAGTTATTTTTTTTATTGGGAAAATATTGCAAGCTTTAGATTTGTTTATTTGAAATGTTGTTTCATTATTAACCCTTTAACGTCCAACGTGAAACATAAAAACATTGAAACATGCGCTCTTTTATCGCGATTTTTATTCTATGATTTTTTTAGAGGACTTTTCTCACTCAGAACGTCTTCTTTGACCCCTTATGAGTGAATTTGATGCATTTGTAACATGGAAAAACAATTACATTCATAAATAATTGAAAAAATAAAACGTTTCACATTTGGGTCAGCGTATGACCCAAAAAACCTTAAAGGGTTAAAATAATTAATTACTTTAAATTAGTCTTAGCTCAAGATTTTTACATTTTCTTTTTCGCCAAATGGATTAAAGCATAGCCAGGGAAACTTCTAACCAGGATGGCCGAAACTACAAAGAAAGAATTCAAATAGGGATTTCCAGGGGAGTAGCCAGAATTTTATTTATGTAGTGGATTTTTTTTTAATTAATTAATTTTGTAAAGAATAATTCTTTTTGTCCGTAGTTTTGGCAAAACGGTCGGTATTTTTGCTCGACTAGGTGTGGAGTAATCTTCCGAAAATTCTACATAAGTTGATGTAACTTGGATCAAATTGAATTTGTGAATAGTGCATGAAACATGTAAAAATTGTAGGAATGAAAATGAATAAATAAATGAAAAAATAAAAAATGAAAAGTGCGGTAGATTTTTAATTTTTAATGTTATAAAATCTCCTTATTAAAATATTTTCATAATTTTTAAATTAAAAATAATTTTCTTTCATTAAAATTTAGAGTTAAATTTAAACTTTTGGGATTTTAAAACACACACGATACGCCTCTAAAAGCAAATTAAATTTAAAAAATTCTTTTTTTTATTTAAGAAAATTTCAATATACATAAGTAATCCTTAATCCAGGATCCATTTTCAATTCTTCCTAGATTAATAAACTAACGCAATAAAATAGTTTTCAATATGTAACTTTCATAAGGAAACGACGATGGGTTAACAATTGTTGTAAGAAATATCTGAAATATTGCTTTTCTTACCACCCACACATACTCTTCCCGGAATAAGGGAACAATAATAGCTTTTTGGCAATATTGAAAGTGTTCCGAGTTTAGGGGGTGACTGATAGAACTTGGAAACGCTCAATTTATCCTTGGTACGAGATATTCAGGATCCTTATTCACTATACCTTGAATCATGAATGTTCGGAAAAGTTTCCTTAACATACTGTCTAATTGAGGATGTAAAGTGGAGGAATCCCTTTCAAGTTGCACCCAATATATTGGACAATTTGCCATGACACATCCGTGGGATGTGTGTGTGGGTGAGGAGGATTTTGGGGACTTGCTAACAAAAGCGAAGTGCACAGAGTGGATATTGCTCATGGATGTGAACGCAATTGAGTGATTTTGTAGCAGGGAATAAATTTATACAACCATTCCGGGGGTGCTCTCTTGTTGAGGTGAAACTCCCGCGCTCTCGTATTCCCTGTATAGGTCGGGATGTATCGATCAGGAGGTGTATGGGGTGGGATGGGAGGTACTTTGGTTTGGCCCTTCTGCGAGGAAGTTTATTGTGGATTAGACAAATGGAATTTTGCAGTGTGAGAAACTTTCTCACTGGCTACCCCTGGATGAGGGTGGAGTGAGCATCATTATTCAAAATGACAAGATTGATTTCCAATTTGAAGAGCAACAACGGAAAAATGTTATACATTTGCTTTGGGTGTCACAGAGGGTATGGGGGGGGGGTGGTAGCAAGGGGAGAGAGCCCTGAGTAAATCTATGACTTGGGTGGGCGGCCGATATGGGGTTCTCGCCTTGTAATAAGGCGAAAAGGACAGAAAGTTGGCTTTTTTGGGGTATAAGAAAGTTTCATGGCATATAAAAGTTGGTCCTTCCATTCTATACCGAACCGGCATCTATCTTTTCGAGTGTCTCTCCTATATGGGGGTTTGGTGCGGGTTATATTGTCGCCAAATTGAATGGGACAAGTTCAAATCGTTCTTGAGTGGGTTTGAGTGTACTGGTTGGTGTAATTTAATTAAATTACACCAAGGAAATTTCCATACAATACCCACGAACTCTTTGCGCCACAAAAACGGTATTTTTGTACACATATATAGCATAGGAAAATGAACTATATATCTACATATGGTTGTCCAGAGAGAAGCAAATGAGGCGGCACAGCATCCGAGTCGTTCCTTGCGCCCAACCACCACCCATGTACATAGCAAATGATTTATGATTCTGTGTGTGCGCTTTCATTAGTGGGGCACCCATCAGCGAATTGTGGCTGAATTTGTAATTCTAACTCTCTGCATACATATTGTAACGGAGCTGTGTTCTTTTGAGGGTGGCAATGGTCCATGGCGCCTGGCAGGACACAAACACCAAAGGGGCGGCAGTCATCAGGGGGTTTGTTCAATAATACACCAACCACTACTATACGCTCTATCCCAACATTCTCGCCTTGTATTGTCTTCACCCGCACCCCCAACACCCCTTATTTTCCCACATTCTCACCCCCCCTTAAACGAAAAGCAAACCCCCATTGAATTCCCACACTCACCCCCACACCCCATGCTCCCCTCTAGAGAAGAGCGAACTGAGAAATTTCCAATTTCTTCCAATTAGTTTTGCACACACTGACAAATATATTTTACTTTGAGGCCGTCGTATGGGATCACGAAGGGAACCCCTTTTATGAATTTTCATGGGGTTCTCTCCCACCCCCCGTAAAATATCCCAGCATGTCTAATGAAAAGTCTTTCCTCAAGGAATCCCTCTTACGTTAAATGATTGTTCATTTACAAGAAGTAGGTTCTACACCAAAGCCCCATACGCACAAATTTCCCACCCACAAAATGACTTCTGAAGAGGGTGCCAAAAGCAAAGTGTATTAACATTCTCTGATCCGAGCGATTAACCCACTTTACACAAAGTCTCGCCTCACGCCCTCCACACAATTGAACGTTTATTTTCACATAATTTCTGTGGGCTACACCGTGAGGAATGGGAAGCATAATACCTTTCACAGTGTACCTATATAATATAAATTGATGGATACCTACATTATGCTGTAAATAATTTATAATTGAAATCCCTTTTGAAACAATAAATAGATTTAGAATTTTTTATCCTATTACACTATTACTATTGTACTTACTTACTAAACCGAACTATAGTTGGTCCTTAAACGTTGTCTGATTTGGTGTAGGTGTTTATTTGTCCTTAGGATCTGATAGTTCGGCGCATTAAATTCGGCATCCTGGTTTAGGTACGCCTAGGCTGACAATATATTTGAAGCTAAACCAAGTTTGTTACTTTGTTTTAAAGATTTTTCTCTTTTAGGACTTATTGGACTAGAGAGATAGGTGTCAGATAACTAACTTTTATTTTATTGATTGTAAAAATATCCGTTTTTCACACTATAGAGAAACCGAAAATTCCACTTAGGATCTTTTTATGTCAAACACGAACAAAATTTAAATACATAATAAGAGTTTAGTTTTGATAAACAATATTAAACATTAAAATTAATTTATTTATTATCTCTTACAAGAATGTTTAATATAATTCATAACAGAGTACTAAAGCGTTTAATAACGGTATAGGCAGAATGCCTTTCCTTAATGGATATCTATCAGAGGCTTAGCCAGAAATTTATTTAACAGCGTGTTTTTTGCAATCGAATTAACAGATTTAACTTTATATTCTTTCTAAAATCAAATTTATTGTGTAGTACATTATTCTACTTATTTTATTATTTAATGTTTTTTTTCTAATGCTTGATATTTGGTTTCTTACTATACCTTTTAACAGTACTTTTATTGCTTGACGTATTGATTAGTAACTGAAATTCTTTTAAAATCAAATATTTAAGAATATAGAAAAAAACAAATTCTACCTAAGCTAATAAGAAAAAATCTAATTCTAAGATAATTTCCCAGAATGGTTACGTATTTAGAATCTTGTTTCCAACTCTAGAGTGACTTAAGAAATTATCAAAAAAGTATATAACCCCCTACATCCCTTTGTATTCAACCCCTACAATCCCTATATGTAATAAATTTAGAATTTTATTTGCTCTCCCTATTATTTTTTTTCCTGTAACTGTGGGGGGAACAACAATTACTTTAAGCAAAAACAACGAATCAAATCCCCGTTCAGGGGGTAAAGGATAAATTTCATTTCCTCTTCAGTTGTCACCTTAACGAACACCTCTCGACCTGCAATCTCTTCATTGTGTACGGACGGAGGAGACAAGAAAGCCCATCCCGCTTGAATTACAATTCCGTATTGATTACGTGCTATGGTCAGCAAAATGTGCGGACCCATGTGAAACATTAATACCCGCACCGTCAAAACTCTTGCGACAGTTCCACCCGTCCGTCTCGGAAATTGATATAAGTTTGCCAGCTTCCGAGACACAACAATTAAGCACCACCGCACTGGATTAGTGATACGCACAATTATAGGCTCATTTGTCTTGTGAGCTACGCAGTGGGGTGGGTGCGAAGGGTGAATCTTGATCACACGTGGTGGTCCTGCGTGGTCCCTTCGCCTTGCAAAGGTCCCCGTTGGAGGAGAATGGAACAAAAACCATCCCGACTCTGTGGAAGCTTAAAGCAACCCCCCCAAAAGAGATTTCGTCCATGAGAGGTGAGTGCTTCAGTCGATGAGGGTGAAATTGTCACAACAGAATACCTCCCCCCTCTTGCGTCCACGGGTCACCTTCCCCTCACATTCGCACGCAATTGAAATGAAGGACCCTTCGAATGCGGAGGAGGGGAGCGGGAGGATGAGGCGACATCTCTTCCCCGTTGAGCACGTTTCTCTTGGGCGACACAAGATGAATTCTAATCCAAGATTAGACACATAATACGTGATAAGTAGTACAAATATTGATTCACATTTACCTCGCCCCTCTCTCGCTCACGCATCTTTTGTCTCATCATGCCACTCATTTTGGCATTTTAGTGATCCCCCCCCGCATCATTCGCAACCGAATCACACACAAACACACGAACACAGAACAAAAGTATAGACCCCCCGCTATTGAGGGATGATAAATGTTGGAGACAAGAAAGCTATCCCCCCCCATGCCCACAAACCCCCTTCATGAAAATCTCCTCAAAGTTAAGCATCGCTCGTTAAGGGAGAACATTACCAACCATCTTCTTGAGACCTCTTTCACCATCACCAGAATATCAAAAGAATAAAAAAAAAAGAAA
This sequence comes from Lutzomyia longipalpis, assembly GCF_024334085.1. Classification (NCBI taxonomy): domain Eukaryota; kingdom Metazoa; phylum Arthropoda; class Insecta; order Diptera; family Psychodidae; genus Lutzomyia; species Lutzomyia longipalpis. The sequence goes on from NC_074708.1 coordinate 35,779,553, forward strand.
ACAACTCTTCATTAATTTCAAAATCTCTTCTTATGAATCATTTTCTCTTCTTACTTTTTTTTGCATCACGATATTACCAAAAAGAATAAAATCTTTTTATCTCTACTTACTCTGCAAATTCTTGTTCAATTTCAAATCACTTTAACAATGACGACACACACCCCCTGTTCAAAATACACCATCCCAGAGTCAAATGGATTTACGTATTTAGACTACTTAATTAGGGGATGGTGATCGACTAATAGTTGAGCTGAATTGACCACTTCCGTGACAAAACAACCTTCGGCTTCCGTACAACGACACTCTCGCCGTGTTTGTAGACCTCAAGTGTCACCGATGGCTCTCCACTCACATTCAATGTTGCAGATTTCGGTACGTGCTCCAGACCGACAATCACAATGCGTTCCACCCACGATTTCGTATCATAATTGGCCTTCTCATCATTTTTCCTGTGAAAGAACAAGGAAAAAAAATAAGAAGGGGAGATCATCAATCTCTCTTATTTTTTATGTATGTCTCATTAACATGTAAGCTGTAATGTATTGTAATAATAGTTTTCTGCATAAAATGAAACATATTTAAATGAAGGTCCCCTTTAAGGTTCATTGAGTCATACGCTGACCCAAAGACTCGAATTTGAAAATGTTTTTTTTTTTGTATAGGTAGTTATATTTTAAATATTGAGTCCACAATACAAGACTATGTTTTACAATCCCTAATAGGATCAGGAAGGGCAATGTTCAATGAAAATTATTTCTTCTGTTTGCAAAATTTTTTCCGGGATTGATAAGTGGCCCTAATCTACCTCCATCACAAATTAATTTTTTCTCTAAAAGCGCGAAGCGCAACAAGTACCCGCGAAGGAGCGAAGTTTTATGTTTTATGATTTATGTTTTATGATTTATGATTTATGTTTTATGTTTTATGATTTATGTTTTATGATTTATGTTTTATGAGTTATGTTTTATGAGTTATGTTTTATGATTTATGTTTTATGTTTTATAATTTATGATTTATGATTTATGTTTTATGTTTTATAATTTATGATTTATGATTTATGTTTTATGTTTTATGATTTATGTTTAATAATTTATGATTTATGATTTATGTTTTATGATTAATGTTTTATGATTAATGTTTTATGATTTATGTTTTATGATTTATGTTTAATAATTTATGATTTATGATTTATGTTTAATAATTTATGTTTTATGATTAATGTTTTATGATTTATGTTTTATGATTTATGTTTTATGATTTATGTTTTATGATTTATGTTTTATGTTTTATGTTTTATGAGTTATGTTTTATGATTTATGTTTTATGTTTTATGAATTATGTTTTATAATTTATGATTTATGATTTATGTTTTATGTTTTATGATTTATGTTTAATAATTTATGATTTATGATATATGATTTATGATTTATGTTTTATGATTTATGTTTTATGATTTATGTTTTATGATTTATGATTTATGATTTACGAAATCATAAAGCTTCGCGGGGAGTACCAAATTTCATCGCGATCGGTCAAACGGTGTGGATTTGTATAGAAAAGAAGGAACGACGATTACCAACAAACAGACCTTTCTTTATTATATAGAAGAGATGATTTATGATTTATCTATATAATAAATAAAGAAAGGTCTGTTGGTGATCGTCGTTCCTTCTTTTCTATACAAATATTCACCTCGTTCTTTTATAAATTGCTCCATTTTTTTTAATCAATTGCTTCTCAATCAGTTTCCATGCGCAGCATTAGCTATCAATTAAATTTATCAATAATTGACCATCTATGTAGACCTATATACATTGACTCAATATTGAGCAAATTTTGTTTACTGGGAACTCCAAAAAATAATTTAATTAATTATTTTTTTTTCTAAAATCTTACCTTTAAAAACACGATTAAAATAGGAAACAAACTGTCCAATTCTTGAAATATTTTCTAGAATAGGTACCTGTAGGTGGGTTACCTAATGAGTATATGTGGTAGAGCAGTGGACAAATGAATTAATACTCAGCATAGATTCCCTCGGCACAAACTCCCTTAGCTCACCTGTATAAAGATACATTGATTAGGGTCCGGTGAGGGAGGAGCAAAAAATTTCCCAGTCGCCAGATGAGCACGGAAAATCCCCCGAAGATCGCACGTTGCCACACGTGGGGGGAAGAAAAGTAGCCGCAACTCCTTGTAGGATCCTCCTGGATCCTTGATCCCAATTTCCAGTGAAACACAGCACTTTTTGTCACCACCACCAACTTTATTTGAATCACAGAGTTAATTTTATTGGATAATTTTATAATTTTTCTTTAACAAATTTGGAGCTCTTTTTCACACAATCAGCTCGGGAAGGGTAACAGTAAAGAGATCACCTCTTGGGTGCGAGAGAGAAAAATGTGTGAACATTATGCGGCTCCGCCGCGGAGGTTGCAATGATATTCAAATGCAACGGTTGGTATAACAATTCATTTGGGGGATTACAATTCAATATTTCATGAAATTTATAATGTGGGGAAATTATTTCAGCAATTTAAAGGGAAAATATCATTGGGATTTTCATGTGCTCACTGGCACGGGAACATTCTCCCCGGGCTGGCATGGTGTATCCATGATGCATCCTTGCCAGAACTATATGCGATCCTACGGGAGAATCCTTTGTGTCCTTGAAGGATATTGTGATGGTCCTCATGGTAAGGCGGATTGAATTTGGGTTGGAGATATTTGAATGGATCATGAGTTGTGAATGGGATGGTGGCACTGATGAACATATCTCCACTTCTAACGGGACCATATTGTTTGGTGAATGGGGAGAAGCTTTGGGGTTTTATCGCATCTACTACGATAGCGGCACCATGTGTGGATTGGGAATTTCATCTCGCATCGAAAAAATGTAAACATTGGAGAACCGGTTTGGGAATTTGAACAATGAACAGTGGTTGTAAATAAGCCCTTTAAATTTGTCCTCCAATTGGTTCAACACTGTGATGAAGCAATGGAGCACTTTTGAATGAATGGATGGAGCAGTCTGTTGATTTCCAGGATGCTGAAGCCACTCTGGATTTTTCCACCAGAGATTGTTGCGTTGAGGATCAGATGGCGAAGCTCCCCGGGAAATCGACTCGGCAGAAATTTGGTCTATTTCCACATGATGCAATTGTTCAATACAAATGGAGGTTCGGATGTGGTTGAAGGCAACCACTTTGTGAGATTCTTGAGGAAGATAAATCCCACGTAGAGTGTCTCCTGATGAAGTACTTCTGGTTGTACCACCACAGACGTGAAGCACAATGCGAGATAATTGTTGGAGGAAATAAATCCACAGGAGAATGGAGATGAATTGGACGACTGGTAGTCCTTTGGCAAAAGTGTTCCAGTGGTGAAGGATTTTCCTGGATAAGTATTCATCCCATTCGAATATGAGTTGGTGCAAACATTGAAGCATGACTGCAGCTTCTATGATGAAGGAGCCTATCAGGCTGTAGGGATTGAAGAGTTGGGCAATGGCAGGAGCCAAAGTTCTCCTCGAGTGTATCTCCATGTAAGCATACACGGAAGTTTGGAAGTTCAAATGGTTCATGATGGAATCCCCATTGAGACTGAATGTGGTTGGAGTGGTGTTGTCAACATATAAGAGGAATCGCACTATGCTGGAAGCTAATGGGACTTCAGCGTTGTGGCCATCAAATAGTTGAACGAGTGCACGTAAGATCACATGTGGCGGCGATGTTACCTCACAACAGACCTTGGGAATGTAGCGGTCTCGAAGTGTGTCATCTACGAAGGATTGCCACATCAGTTGATAGAAATTGTAGTCTTCGGGATCCATCTTCAAGATGTCTGCCGTCTTTGAATGCAGATGGAGGCGGAACCTCAGAAAGGTGACGGCGTGGTCAGGGAAGACCATGGGACCTATTGGAGTTAGGTCATTCAAACTGTCGTCCGAAGATAATTTTGCAGAGACGTGGGGCATCATCCTCAACTCGGTACTTGTGCTGAAGTCTTTCATCATCCCCTGGTGAGATATGAAGTAGTTGAGAATCTTGGGATCTTGTAAAGAAACTGACCATAGCCATTTCTTCTTCAAACGGTGTCTCATCACTTCGACGTACAGTATTGCGAAGGGAGGCTTTTTGTTCACCTGGCGCTCCAGTGCCAGAGATTGTCGCACGGATTGTGGACAGGAAATCTTCAGAGGGTCAGGTTGGTTCCTGACAAGAAATCTCACATTGAATCTTCCCACAACAAACCTCTGGTAGGTTCTGGAGAAGTGAGCATCGGATTGCAACTGCTGGTTCATAACGGAAGCCTCATCAGGTGGTTCTTCAAGCTCCCCGGATGTGCACAACATTTCTTCTAGGATTGGAGTGCTATTGACGTGATGAACATCCTGGACCTGTGGAGGAGGTTTGTGCTCATCTACGATCACATAGCCGTGGAAAATCTCCCGGAGGGGTGGAAGACTGGAGCCCAGATAGAAAATGTCGGACACCCAATTGGCCCGATACGATTCACTGCAGATGTTCAAATCGACAGGACGAGAAACATTCCGATCTGGATCAGGATGGGGGATGTGCAGTGGTGGACGAAGTGCATTTGTATCCACATCCCAAGTTGAAATGTTGCCTGAGATTTCCGAAAGTATGTTGCAGTTGAATAAATGGGAAACATTGCTTCTTTGTGAGGATATAGTGGCAGTGACCTTGTGTTTCACTGAGTTCGGCTGGTTGCCTATGCCCACAACAGAGATTTCCGAAAGGGATTTCGGAAGCTTCAATTTCTGGAGCAAATTGGACGTCATGATGCAGATTGGGACTCTACTGTCAAGGAGAGCACGGCAAGAAATCTTCTCCCCGCTGACAGTGAGCACATCCACCATGGCTGTGGTACAGGATACTCTCGGGCCAGGTTGGAGAGTGCGTTCGGACACGGCGGACGCGGAAAGGGCCGAAGAGTGGTTTGGTGCTGGCACACCAGGAGTTGGCGCAGGCTGATGGGCAACAGACGGAGGAATGATAGCCGAAGGCGTTGGTATCTGAGCCGGCGGGTTGGCAGCAGACTCACCCACGAACTTATCATGCAGTAGTATATTGTGCCGGCCTTGGCACCTGCGACACTTGCGGTAGGTACAAGTGCGAGTAAGATGTGGAGCGAGACAGTTTCTACACAGGTTGAGCGTCTTGACTGTCTCATATTTCTCATCCGGATTCTGTGCAAGAAATTGAGGGCACTTGTACAGTGGATGAGAGGATTGGTCGCAGCACTGGCATTTAGATGCTGCCGCTGTTGTGTGAAAATCATTGGCATATTCCTTGGATGAATTGCCAGCGGAAGGATGTGAGCGCGAATTGGATTTCGCAGATGTGGTGGCTGGATGAGTGGCATTGATGCATCGCTGACTTGGATCAGAGGGGGAGACGGATGGCATGTCGCAAGGGTTACGACCATGCCCAGCGATGGTTTCAGAATTTATTTCAAACCGATTTCTTAAGAGTTCCCAAGCTACATCAAAATTGCTTTCGGTGGTAGGGAGATAACCAATTGTAGAGGCGGCATCTCCACTCAGGGAAGCTTTCAGGTAATCAAGCTTCTGAACTTTTGATAAATTGGGAATATTGGCAATGAAGGAATTGAATCGGTTTTTGAAAGGAATCCACTCACAATATTCACCGGAAAATTTGGGCAATTCAATTTGAGGGAGTCTTAAGGAGCGACTATCAATAGGAGTGATTGTACTTGCGGTTGCGGTGAGCTTGGCGAATAACTGGTTGTTCTGCTGAATCATCTCCCTCATGAGGCTACAGAGGGTTCCAGACGGCGAAGTGTCTGTACAGGGTTCCTCCTTTGGGTAGAACGTCAACAAGTGAGTCGTATCTTGGATGATTTTGGCGCAGCGCATCAAGACTGAGTGCTTGAAAGACGCTTCATGGTCTTTCCCTTTGCCAGTCTTGTGGCTGATGATGTCATCTTGCACGCTCTCGAACTTTGCTTGGAGGTTGTTGACCTGATGGATTTGCATTTGGAGGACTTTACGGTCAAGGTAGGCCGTATCTGCAGACGATAAGCCACTGACGAAGGATTCCGTCTTGGAGATTGCCTTGATGATTCCTTCACGTTCAATCAGACTCATCTTGGATACTCGGATGCAACACCGCAAGAGATGGGAATGGCCACTGGTTCTATGCTGCGCAGGCAATGGAGGTCTCAACGTACCGGATCTTTGTCGATCAAAAATGTAGCGCTGAGTTTCCCGGATCGAAGACGACCAAAAATGTAGGTGGGTTACCTAATGAGTATATGTGGTAGAGCAGTGGACAAATGAATTAATACTCAGCATAGATTCCCTCGGCACAAACTCCCTTAGCTCACCTGTATAAAGATACATTGATTAGGATCCGGCTCGAAGGACCAAAAATGTAGGTGGGTTACCTAATGAGTATATGTGGTAGAGCAGTGGACAAATGAATTAATACTCAGCATAGATTCCCTCGGCACAAACTCCCTTAGCTCACCTGTATAAAGATACATTGATTAGGGTCCGGTGAGGGAGGAGCAAAAAATTTCCCAGTCGCCAGATGAGCACGGAAAATCCCCCGAAGATCGCACGTTGCCACACGTGGGGGGAAGAAAAGTAGCCGCAACTCCTTGTAGGATCCTCCTGGATCCTTGATCCCAATTTCCAGTGAAACACAGCACTTTTTGTCACCACCACCAACTTTATTTGAATCACAGAGTTAATTTTATTGGATAATTTTATAATTTTTCTTTAACAAATTTGGAGCTCTTTTTCACACAATCAGCTCGGGAAGGGTAACAGTAAAGAGATCACCTCTTGGGTGCGAGAGAGAAAAATGTGTGAACATTATGCGGCTCCGCCGCGGAGGTTGCAATGATATTCAAATGCAACGGTTGGTATAACAATTCATTTGGGGGATTACAATTCAATATTTCATGAAATTTATAATGTGGGGAAATTATTTCAGCAATTTAAAGGGAAAATATCATTGGGATTTTCATGTGCTCACTGGCACGGGAACAGTACCTACCAAAAATCTTAAAACTGATGAATTATAAGAAAAAAAAAACGTGAAAAGTTCTTCTTTTTTTTCAATGTCTCCCAATAAATAAAAATAAATAAAAACTCACCTGCAACTGATAACATTGTCTTTGAATTCCAAATTGAGGTAGATGTATTTCCCTTTGCGGTACTCGAATGTTTTCTCATCGTCCACATACAGCGTCCCACGGGCGGAATGTTCCTTATCAAGAGCAACAACAAAGGTGACTGGATCGTTTGCCATGAGCGTGGCTGCACGTCGAATGCGTTCCTTCTTCGTAAGAATTGTTCCTCCACGTTGGTAGACGGGGATCTTGTAGTTATCCACTGGAACGGATTCGAAACCAGCTGCGGTAATCTTGCGGTGATCATCGACATCGTACCAGATATCACCTTCCTTCTTCCCATCAACGGCCGGGAAGTAAACATCCACCTTGGAGACACCCTGCTGGAGGACTGGGCGTACAAGGAGGATATCCCCGAGGAGGTATTCGTAGTCAATGGTGAAGGTTTCCTTGTCGAGGGGGTAATGTGTGAGAAGGGGACGCATCACAGGGCGCCCTGTGCGTTCGTGCTCATAGAACAGGGTGTACCAGAAGGGGAGATAGCTGTAGCGACGACGAAGGGCATCACGGACAACCAGCATGGTTGCTTCAGGCCAAAGCCATGGTTCACGACGACGCGTGTCAATGTGGGAGTGAGCCCGGAAGAAGGGTTGGAAGGCAGCTGCTTGATACCATCGCTCAAAGAGCTCCGCATCGGGATTCCCAAAGAAGCCACCAACGTCAGCGCCACAGAATGAGAAGCCAGCAACTGACTCAGACAGGCACATCTTAATGGATGCCTGGAGATGTCCCCATTCGGCTGTATTGTCACCCGTCCAGATGGCTGCGTAGCGCTGTGTGCCCGCAAAGTGGCCACGAGTGAGGATGAAGGGTCTCTGAACACCTCCACTGCGCCGCACAAGACCCTCAAATGTTCCCAGAACATGCATATGGCCGTACAGGTTGTGCACATCACGATGCTCCCAGCCACCAAAGTGAATGTTATCCTTGAGCATTGTCACTTCGGGTCCATTAAACACAGATGGCTCATTCATGTCATTCCACAGCATCACATCAGCCGTTGTTGTGTCAAACTTATCAAGCTGGTACTGATCTGCGTAGTATTGCCTCACGTCGGGGCTGAAAAAGTCCGCATAACTCGCAGCTCCGGGCCAGCACCATCCCTCATAATCTCGCCCATCTTTATTCTTCACATAGTACCCACGATCTGTGCAGTCATTGTGGAAGAAGTACCCACCGTCTCGCTTAATATGGGGATCAATGATGATTGTGAGATGCCTCCCGCGCTCTGTGAGATTCCGGATCATCTCCAGAGGATGGGGGAACTTGTGTCCGTCCCACGTGAAGTATTTCTTCGCATCAGTGTACTCAATATCCAACCAAATCGTATCCATGGGGATGTCATGCTCGTCAAATTTATCATGTACCCCCGCTACGTCAGCCTCATCATTGTAATTCCAACGTGACTGATGGTAGCCAAGGGCAAACATTTGCGGAAGTGGTGCAGGACCCGTAAGATCTGCGTACTGCATGAAGGTTTCCATGGGAGTTGGCCCCAGAAGGACGTAGTAGTCCATAATTCCACTTTCAGACATAAAATGAGCAGCCGGAGGATCAGCTTGACGAGATCTCGATACGAAATTCACAATAGACGACATAACGTTCTTCTTGGCATTGGAATTGTAGACATCCACCCACGTCTCGGCGGCATTCTGCCAGTAAACTCCAGCTGTATTGCCCTCTCCATGCCCATAGATGACAGGAACGGATCCATACAGGGCCATTGGGCTATCCAATTCATACTCAAACACATCCAAATTGTACAGCCGGTAAGGTTCAGAGCCAAGAGTGGGTTTAAGTGCGAATGAATCTGCATGCTCGGGAATCCCGAAAAGTACCTCAGCTTGTGGGAATGTAAAGTCCAGAGCCACAGCTTCTGGGCCATTTGGTTTACTGTCGTGATGCGATTTGAAATTCTCCTCCCATGCTCCGGGGTCATCATCCTCATTTGTTTGGGGATTCTCCACCTCATTCTCTGCCGCAGCGGCACCTTCTCCACCCTCTTCAGCAGCCTCTGCGGGAACAGGTACGGATTTCTTGCGCAAATGCTCAAATTTCATGAGCCCCTTGGCATTTGCTGACACCACAAGAACTTCCCCGTGGTAGAAATCAATGCGGAATGGTGATGCCACGACGACAGCTCTATTCTCACCGCATTTCACAACAACCGATCCCTCTTCTTCCTTCGTCACGGAGACATTCTCAGTGACTGGGGGTGCTATGAGGGCATCCACAACGCGATATCGTGGCTTCAGCGGGGATTTCTCATCAACTTCCACGTGGAATTTATTCCCCTTCAGCCCAACAACTTTCAAATTAAACACCTGCTCGTTATTTTTGTTCAGCACATCCACCGTAATGTGATCTGGGAATGTCTTAAGTGTACCCAATTGAACTTCGTACGGAGAAGGGATTCCCGGATCAACTTTCCGGCAGCGCCTTAGAAAGAGATTTTTTTTTTCGTCAAATTCAAGAGAAAAATTAAAGTTAATAAAGTTATTCTCACCTGCAGAAGCTACTCTGGTCGCATGTCTTGAAGTTATTCTTATCAACACTCCCCGTGAGTGTAATAAGGAGCCCCAGGAGCCCCAAAAGAAGAAACCTCATTGTGTTTCCTCACTGCAAAAATAATGATTTTGTTATTTTCTCTTTGGCACTCCTTTTAAATCAACAAATTCTTACCTTATCAGCTACTCCGACTTATCAACGAGCACTTTTTAACTTTTCCGGTCGAGTATTTTCACTATTTTCCAATGAATTTTTTATCTTGTTGAATTTTTCATCAATTTATGGTTTTTTTCCCACAACGTCATCCATACAAACAGCAGTGCCAAAAAATAGTAGAGTGGTGGCTTTTGGAACTACATTATAGCGCGTCAAATTCAAAAGCAACTTGATGTTTGTACACTTTTTGAATGCACTTTTCTTCCCGGAACGGTTTGAAGGGTTTGTGAAGTGTGCCCAGAAAGCACCATAAATGCCTGGAAGTTCAGCAGGAGGACTGCCAATTGCATCAGGAAGTTTTTAAGAGATCTTAGGAACTTCCTTTTCATCACCCGGCTGATCCTTGTGTTATCTTTGGGCCAAAATCTGAGTCTATAAAAATGCTTCACGAAATTGCAAAGAAGACTTCCTTTTATTATTTTGGCCCCTAAATGAAATCAAGGATCAGTCGGATGTTGAAAAGGTCCGGGAAGCTAATTTTGCTGTCCGGGAAGAATTTATATTTCATGTCCAGGAAGCTCATTATTCCTTGAATACAAGTCAAGGATCAGCCGGATGTACTCAAAATTGATCCACAGATCCTCCGGCTGGCCATTGGGCAGTTTCTGGAATCTCTGTGGACTTATGGACTTTCCTGATATCATAGAGGATATCTCAATCCCTGATGTGAAACTAAACGCTAAAAAAATCTCTAAGAATTTCTGACCTGAAAAACATGAATTCCATATTTTCAGCTCTCTCAGGCACTTTTGCACATCCCATGAGCTTCACTGTGATCACAAACCTGACCAGGATGGCTCAGGAAGTCAAAAAAAATACGCGTTGAAACAAACCATTTTTTTCAGTGTATTCGGGAAGAAAAGTGTACAAACTTCAAGTTGCTATTTTGACAGTTTCTTAACTTTCCAGCCGTGTGTTTTATTTTGCGGAAAAGAAAAAGGGATTTCGGGGATTTTCTAGGCAGCGCAAGACGATGGCATCCAAAGGAGCAGCCTCGGACACGGGGGGCGTAAAGCCCATGGCCATCGGGGGGCGAATGGTGCGCGAGAGGGAGCGCCTCTTCGGCATGAGTGATGTTGAGCGAGCCTGGCGAAAACAATTCCTCAAGGATCAAATTCTCGCTCCCCATGAACCCGTGCACGTGCCACAGTACCACCAGGAACTCACCAATCCCATCCGCCGCTTCTATCAATGGCCATTGAATAAATTGTGGGAGAAATTGACTCCTTCCATTGTAAGTTACATAATCGCACTGCCTGTCCGGAAGTTCTCTAAACATTTTGCTGCCTCTTTCAGGGTGGCTACCGTGCCTACTGCACCCGATTCTGGATTGGCAAGGGACTGATGACTTTCAGTCTACTCTACGCCACCTTCTACTACTTTAAATACAACACAAACGTGAGTTTTTTTTCGTCAAAACAAAATTTAATTCTCAATCTCGCATGCTTTTTGCAAAAGACGCGGTGTGTCTATAATTGATTGAATTGAGTATTTTTATTGAAAAATTTTGTTATTTTTTGCAGGACTGGACTAGAAAGGGAGGTTGGCGAGTCATTAAATCCCGTCGTGCTGTTGTTCCGGGAGAAGCCAACTATCCGGCTGTGTCGGACCGAACGAAGCCTTCTGACTACGCTGCTCGTGGCTTCAAAGAGTCCCCCATATAAATCCTCCAAATAGATTTTTTTCCGGATGAATCAGTTAATAGATAATGTTATGTACATTAATTCATTGCCTTTTATTTATTTGTTTCTTTGATTACTTTACTGTGAGCAAATTAAGAATTCAGTCTTTATTGAAAAAAATGCAGATTTTTGGTTAAAAATTCAACCGATTTTTTGTTCAAAATCCGTGAATTTTAAAGGTAAATTAGAGGCCTCAAAAGACATTTTTGAGCTAATCCATGACATGGCCAGGGATCAGTTCATCCGGGAAAATCTTATTTCCTCCCGGTTGCATGAGATTTTCTCTGCAACCTTCTGTGGGTTCGTTGAAAAATCACCCCAGACACAATCTATCTTCTATATAATTGGTCCGACCCCCTGAGCCACCCGCCAGCTTTTGGCGCAAAGTTTTGCCCCAAAAATGACTTTTTCCCGGAAAAATAAATATTTTAAAATTTTTCCGACCGTTGACATTTCAAAATGCACGTACACGTACACACTCAAAAAACTCACCTACACAAAATGCCAGAGTGAGAGGAAAGTATTTTTCTCATGCCATCTCGTCTTAAATTAAGAGATTTCCTCTTAAATCTAAAATCGATTTTATTCTCTATCCCGAGCCTAGAGAAGGTGCTCTAAGTCTAGAGCACGATTGAATTTTGCTCTAAGAACTCTCAGAACAATTTTTATGATTTTAATGTGTTCTCTAAAATTAAAATATAGAATTCTAGCTAAAAGAAATGTCCAGAATAGCCGGAATCCGGTGGAGAACCGCGAGGTCAGTGACCGTAACAATTAAATTCAGCAAAAGAGTGCAAGGTCAGCGAATTTCAACGCTCATTGCGCATTTTCCAACCTTTCTTCATTCATTTCTTTCGCTTTCTTTGCTGCCTTTTAGTGTTTTTCTTACTGTGGATGTGTCCACAAATTCCCGGAAGGTTCTCTTCATTAACAGTTTGACTTTTCATTGAAAGAAATCCTGCAAAGTGCCCGGAAATTGTCTCAAAATTGAGGCAGATGTGAACAAAAAGGACTCAGCAAAAAAAGGACAAAAGATAAATCTTTCCTCTCTTTCGGTGTAAAATTAAAGATCCCTCAACGAACAAGGCAGCTGGTGTTCTTCGGCATTCCCTTTTCTATTCTCTTTTTCCTTTTTTTTGCCGGGAAATTCTTATGGGAAGTTTCTTCTTCTTCTTTTTCCATCAAATTAATATTTCCAGTCACACGTACACAATTCGCCCCACGCACACATGCGCATTGCACCAAGTGACATTTGGTGCTTCCAATTTCAGCCGCTAGGGTTTGTTTTGGAGCTTTTTGACTGTTTGTTTTTAATGAAATGCACACCGTATTTAGCCCCAAAAGTGCCCCAAAATAGCCGGAAAAGTGTCTCCGTGGGGCCACAAAGTGGTGCAGTGTAGTGTTGAGAACCTGAATTTGCTGAAAAAGGTAAAACCCCGTGCGGCGGTATAGCCGCTGTGGCGGCCTGCAAGTTGGCTTAACCTTCAAATGCTTCTCGTGCAACAATTTCGTTATTTAATGTGCTAATTAACACATTTTCACCGCGATATCTCTCCCAGTGTGCGGGCACGGACCCCACGGTGGTGTGCCCGGGTGCCCAAGGTGGGGGTTCCGTGGGAAAAGTGCCGGGAAAATGGGTTGAAATGGTGACGCCGCGTGCTGGGCATATGATGTGAGTGCAGTGTGTTGCGTGAAAATGAGGAAATTCGCGGATAAATTGCTCCTTGATGGGTTTTTTTGGGGGCTCTGTGGGGGTGTGAAAAGCATCGCGGGGTTTCCATGGCGCCGGCGGGAGCTTTTTTGGCGGAAAATGTGTAGAAGGAAATGACTTGGCTGTCAAAATAATTTTTTTTATACATCCGACGTGTCAAGATTTCACGGGGGGTTGAACTTTTGGCGCAAAAAGCCTCAATTTTATCGGCAATTTTCACCCAATTGCACGGGGTTTTGGGGCCCCAAAAGTACCCCAAGGGACCGTAAGACTCTCCGGGAATGTTTCTAGGGGGTTTTCCGGGAAATCCATGGGGATTGTTGGGGAATATTTTACCCGCCAAAAGCCCTCGCTTCGTGGTCGGCTTGCGATTTCCTCCTTGGCAATGGCGAACTGTGTGTGAAGAACGTGCCGCCTAAAAGTGACAACTTGCCGGTTTTCATTGCATTTTTCCAGGTGAAATACAAGAGTGATCAGCGTGAAAATACCTCCAAAGTGTGCGTGAGGTGTTTGTGAATTAGGGGAGCGTGAAAAATTCACAGTGGTGTTGTGGACGGTGGCGTGAGGGCACCTTGAAAAGTTGGGTTGAAAATTTTTCTTCTGTGAGTAGTGTGGCAGCCATTTCCGCAGCCCACACCGGGAGCTGAGATATATAATATTTTTGCAAGAAGAGAATTTTGGGTGTAGACGGGGCGATTAGTTCCTGAGAAATCCCTCTGAGGGTTGCAGCAGGCAATTTTGCGGACAAAGGGGCTGAAGTGTTGGAATTTCATCCCTGCCACGCACACACATACCCACGAAAAAAGCGTAGCAAAGGGCGAATTCCCAGGCAAAAAAGGGACGCCGACATTCCCTCGCTCTCGAAGTTTCCCTCTGTGCCGGGCGATCAGTGTTGTGGAAAATCTCACAGGGACACCACACAGGGAGAGATATCAAACTGGTGTCCGGAGGAGTAGCATTTGAACTCCTTGCATGCCCCAAAGGACCCCCCGAAAAAATACTTTGTGCTCAGTGATTGAGGATTTTTAATTCAATTCCACTTCTTCCCCCCCCAATTTTCGTGCTTTGTGCTTCCCCAAAGGGATTAAAGAGAGAGAATTCTGTGTGTTGCCAAGTGTTGTGTGTCCGGAAAAGCCTCCCCGTCTAAGCTTGGATAGCGCCGTGGTGGGAAAGTTCCTCCCCGAGAAGCTCCAACGCTCCGGAAAGGCGCCAAAAAAGTGAAACAACAAAGACTATGGAGAGTCAGAGGTAAGAGAAAAATTGTGCCACAGATGATTTTCATCGGGAAAGTCCATAAAACTCGAAATAACTCTCAAATATTATCCCACAATCTTATCATGAAAAAAATTTCTGGGCTGCGTTTTTTTCTTCTTGCTCTGTTTGCATGAAAATGTTCAATTTCTCATGGCCAACACAACAGACCTTTATTAAATTTGTAAATGAAAAAAAAAGTAGGGCTTCTGCAACCCCCGGACCCTCTTAACGCATCAATAACTATCGCAGGCTAACAGACAAAAAAACACAGAGTCTTTTAACTGTGACATTTCTCCCCTCATTCGCATTTTTAGCAGTCCTGAGGATGTGGCTCGAAAGGTGGTGGCTGTAAAGAGAAAACGAAGAAGTACAGCAGCAGCAGAAGGCAAAGTGAGTAACCCCAAATACATACATATCTCTCGCATTTCCCCCTTTGCAATTGCCACAAACACCAAAAGAATAGGAAAAGAAAGAAAGAAGCAGAAGGGAAAAGACCTCGAATACTCTTGAGGAATTTTATTATATAAATTCCACCACGCCGGATCCGTTAGCCCAAGATCCCGCGCAATCCCCCGGCCGGAGTTTAACCCGGGAAAATGCAGAGACGCGCTAGTTCTCAGCCAACACCCCTCATTGGTCAGCTGTACGTCCCCTTAGCGACCAATGAAAGTGCGAAAAATCATAAACAAAAGCTCACGAAGATTCACGAAAATTCCCCGAAGGAAAGGTGTTGGGAAAACGTACAAATTGTACAAAGTTTCTCAACAATTTTCCCTCTTTAATTTCTCTGCAAAAAGCCAATAAGAGAAAATTTGCAGAAGCAGCTGGAATGTTTTGTGTAGTTGCGAAGAAGAGGAAAAGAGAAATGAGTGAGGATTTAAATACCAAAGAGAACTCACAGAGATTTAAAAGGCCACAAAGGGGTTCGTTTTCTTACATTTCTTACCTGTATTGTGATTTCTAAGAACATTTTTGGGCTTTCGAGTTCAAACAATAGCGTCGCAATCATTGCAAGGGGCTAATGTGGAACACCTTTAGGTAATATTTTCCACGAGGGTTGATTTAAATAAAGGGGCTGCCTCTAAGGGGGTTCCTCAAGGGATTTTTATCAAAAAGGGAGGATTGAAGAGAAGCCAAAAAGACAAGCTTGGTGGTTTGTTGAGTAAAATTCTCAACAGCTGGGAAGTTTGTAATGAAACGAGTTTTTCTTGATTTTCAAGGGGAAATTGTTATTGTTTTAATTTAAATTTTAAAATGTTCTTAAAGGGAAAAATTAATTTAAAATGTGTAGAAAGAGATTTTGAAATAAATAATCATTGATTTATTCAATGAAGAGAATAAAAGTTATTTTATTGGACAAATCTCTGAATTTTTTGGGCTTTCTTGTTCACCAGAAGAATAATTTTTTAATGCTCCTTTAGCTAATTTTTCACAATTAATTTTAATTAAATAAATAATTGAATAATAAAATTAATATTAAGAAATTAAATATTATTTTTTAGGAGAAAAGAACTTTGATTTATTTTTCAATTATCTGCAAATCATGCCTAACTTAAACAAGGTATTTTAAAACGAATTTCTGAAGAAAGACTAATTTTATTTAATCCAAATGATTTTTTTAAAATATTACAAAATTTTCTATTTTATTTCATTTAAAAAAATCTCTGCTGACTTCTCTTGAGAATTTTGGAATGAAACTGAAAAGGTTCTAACGATTAAACTGTTAACGTTAGAAATTTTTAAGAAATAAACGTTACAAATCCATAAAGATCAATGTCAAACAAGACGGGTTTATCTGGAGGAAATTATTAAATTAAGCCGAAAAATAGTAAATTCAAGCTGTTCAGTTCTAATTTTAGGCCAAAAAGTAGTAATTTCAATCATAAAAAAGACAACGTTAGTTACTTCAACGGTATCATTTCTAATCAATCCAAATCTGCGCATATTAAAGTTAAAATAATAAATTAATTTATTTGTAATTTTTTGGACTTAATAATTCTTTCCAAAAGATTTTTAACTTTAACCAATTTAACGTTTCAAAATTTTAAACTTTAATTTCTTTTTGCAATAATTAGAAGAGAAAGAAAAAGATGAACAAATATAATTTTTTTAATCCTTTTCTTTTAAAAATAATAAAGGTATTAAAACTACAAATTATGCAAAAATATCTTTTCTTGACCATTAAATCCTCTTTAAGACAAATTGTCTCTGTGGTGGTAAAAATTTCACTTTTCTGCCCAAAAATTTAATGGAAAAACCCGGCATTTAAATCCTTTTGCGCACACATACCTCTGCGCAATATTCCCAGAAGAATATTTGAGGCAATTCCTTCTGCTTTTGGCACAAAAAAATTAGTTTAGTTTAGTTTCTTCGTGAAAATCAAACAAAGAGGACGTTTTTAGTGAAGAAAAAAAATGGATAAAAAATTACAGAATGCCGAATATCATCGGCCAGCAAAGCAGCGAAGGGGCCCCCTTTCGCCCTTTGAATCAGGCGACGACGGGTGGAATTGCTCAGACACAACGTCAACAACATCCCCAGCTGTGTCGTCTGATTGCTTCTCCCCAAATAGCCTCTCTAGTCCAGCCTCGGTGGGCACAAACACCCTCAGTCCCGTGGGCAGTGAGGATGTTGAGAATGCCGGGGAAGTGTCTGTGGATAGTGCAAGCAGTAGTGCGTGGTCAGCGCGTGGCGAACAGACCCCACATTCGCGGAAACGCACCAAAGTGTTGACACGGGTTGAGGAGAGCCCCACGCATGGGGCAGCAACGTCGTATGCGCCACAGAGTGAGATGCGCAAGTGCCCACTTCCGGAATTTTCGTGGGCCAGTGCAACGGCTCTCTGGCGAAATATGATAAATAAAGATGAGCACGATTGGCTCGAAAGGGAGCCAGATATGCTAACAAAGCATCCGGGACTTATGCCCCGAATGCGGGCAATCTTACTCGATTGGCTCATTGAAGTGTGTGATGTGCATAAACTCAAGAGGGAGACCTACTCCCTCGCAATGGACTACATTGACCGCTATTTATCGAGAAATACAGCGGTTTCCAAGACAAGACTGCAGCTTGTTGGTGTCACCTGTCTCTTTGTGGCAGCAAAGGTAGGTCTTTGACTTTTTTTTTTTAATAAAAAGAATATTTTTGCTGAATTTTGGGTTTTTTCTCATAATTTATTGAAAGAAAATAATAATAGAGATTTTTAAAAATATTTCGGAGAGAAAATGAGAATAAAAAAATAAATCATATCATTGCTGGAAATCATAAATGAGTAGCTCTTTTGTTAACTTTGTAAAGTAATAAATAATCAGCAAGAAATTCTATTAAATTTCTTTTAAAATAAGATTCTTTGAAATAAATAATTGTAATCTCTCAAAGTAAATTCATTTTTGAATTTCTATTAAAAATAAATAAAATAAAAAAATAATTTAATTGAAAAGACGTCATGGAAATTATTTTTTAGCTAGAAAATAATTGTTAAAAGCTAAAAAAATCTGTTCCAATCAACCTTGCACCGAGGTCCCACCAAGAAGTGACGTAGATTTGATCAACAAGTAGTTTAGCCAATGAGAACGCTTTACCCAAAATTATCAGCCAATCAGAATGTATGATTTCCAAAAAAGGATTCTTCTTCTTCTTTATTTTCATTTCATTTATTTTAATTTTCATTTAATTTGAATTAAATTTAAATTGAGGACGAGGCTTCTATGCAAGATTAGATAATCTCTCAAAAATAAAGAAAAAAAGATTTTCCTCCATCAATGTTTTTTTTTGTTGGATAAATTCTTTGAAAGGTTGAGGAAATCTACCCGCCCAAAATAGGAGAATTCGCCTACGTGACGGATGGTGCGTGCACGGAGAGTGATATCCTCCAGCAGGAGCTTCTGCTGCTGCAGTCGCTCGATTGGAATATGAGTACAGTAACTGTGATGGGATGGCTAACGATCTACATGCAAGTCCATGTGACGGATCCGAGTAAATTGTGGAAGAAAACTTCCACAGCATCCGCGCGTCCTCCGTGTACGGCACCAACGTCAATGCCGCAGGTGAATCCCGATGCCGTGGCGTCTCTCCTGACACCGGATAAGTGTACACCCACCAAAGATGTGGCAGAAGCGAACAAGACGGATGATGCATTTGTTTATCCGCAATTTTCGGGGATGGAGTACGCACACACGTGCCAACTTCTCGATCTCTGTTCCCTGGATATGGGAATCCTCAATTATCCGTACTCTGTTGTTGCTGCTGCTGCTATTAGTCATGTTTACAGCAAGTAAGTTCTTAATTAATTTTATCTTTGTTTATGAAAAGATATTTTTAACTTGTTTTTTCTTATTGTGATGCTTTCGATAATTTATTTAAAACAAAATGGAAGAATCTTCAAAGTTCTGGGAATTGTTCTTTCACTGAAAATTATGGTAAAAAACTGGATGTTTTATTATTAAAAAAAAAAAAAGATTTTTGGTTTGTTGACGGAGGTTTTAAACAAACATTTTTAGGCTTTTTAGGAGTTTTCTTCTCCTTCTGGGACATTCTGAGAAGGATCAGGAAACTCCTAAAAATGTTCGTTAATTCAAATTGAATAAAATGAGAGATCTTTACACGCTCTGATGCTTCAGCTTAGCGTGTGATGATTATTTTGTAAAACAATTTTTACAAGATCTCTTTGAAAAAAAAAACTGATCGTGATCTCCATTATCTCATTCATCGCCATTTACTAAATAACTCCGTGGCTTTGGCGCAAAAATGCGAGCAATATTTTCTTGTGATCTCTCCTCGCGATCTTCTCAAATGATCACACATTTTCTCTGAATTTTTTTTTAAACTCGATCGTCTTTTTTTTTTCATCAAATGGGGCGTTTTTTTATTATTATTAAAAGATTCTCATGAGAATAAGAAAAAGAAATTCAATTTAATGCTTTTTTTGCGCGCGGGAAACAGGAAAGTCGCCACGCGTGTGTCTGGCTTGGAATGGGCAAGCATTGAGCCATGTGCAAAGTGGATGGAGCCATTCTTTCGGGTGATCAACGACGATACCACCCCTGTGTTCCATTTGGAGCAAACAGAAGCGCTGCCAGTGTCGTATGGTGTTGGACATTTCTGCCCCAATGCCAATACAGATGAATCCTACAAGATTCAGACGCACACCATTTCGCTAGAGATGTTTGTAAGTATTTTATAATCTGTTTTTTTTTCTTATTTATTTCTCATTCCTTCTAAGGTTATTCACACTTTTTATTTCTTCTTCATTTTTTTTATTTTTTGATAAATTACTCAATCGATAAGCTTTGCTAATTTTTTGTGCTATCTAAAAAACTTGTTTTTTGGGGAGTTTAAAGAGCGAGAAGAATTTGTCAATTTTGTGGGAATTTACTTTTAGCAAATAAATAGGAAATAGAGGAAAAAATATTTGAGGAGGTTGCTGAACTTAATTTTTTTTTTCAATTGAAAGATAATTAATTTAAAAGAACATTTTTAGAACAAAATATTTGTTTATTTACATTAATTAATAGAATGAATTTTAAAGGTGTGAACTCTGGAGGATGTAGTAGAGTATTTCCCAGTAAAGAAGTCTCTAAACTTAAACAAAGCTTTAAGGGAAAAATTAGGACTTTTCTCATTATTTTTTTCTAAGGACATTGAGTGATTTACACTACCCTCAAAAAGTTTCCGGGCAAGCAAAAATTGGGTACTTTTGAAAGCAAATTTCAAAAAGCTATATCTCCGGCTGTGGTTAACCGATTTTCAAAAATTTATCAGATTTGGAAAGGGAATTAAATTACCTTTCCAACGATATTATATTTGTCAAAATCGGTACACTAGCGGCCGAGATGCAAGAGGTCAAAGTCAAAATTTGTGAAATCGTGAAAGCCTAGCTTAACCAAAATGGCCACCAAAAAATAACGGCTTAAGCGATTTTCAAAAATTTACTAGTTTTGGAAAGGTGAGAAATGAACCTTTCCAAAACTAATAAATTTTTGAAAATAGGTTGACCACAGCCGAAGATAGAGCCACTTGAAATTTGCCTTCAAAAATACTCCATTTTTGCTTTCCCGGAAACTTTTTATGGGTAGTGTACGCAAAAAAATCATTGAAATTAATCATAAAAAAAACTATTCAGTTTAGCATAAAATCATCATGAATGAATGGATTTTTATTAGACATTTTGCGATCATTGCGAGTTGTTGAGACAGTCTCTGTGACCAGTTTAGGGGTTCATCAACCTCTTGTATACGCGTTGAAATCGGAGCGATTTTTTCTTGTTGTGCTTTCGCGCGTATTTAGCACATTCTTGTGAATTGGAATCCCAACGCGCAGAGATTGTTTGCCGCATTAGCTAAATGGGAGCATATTTTGCTGAATGATTCTCATTGCAGGACAGCGTTATGCGACGCCGTGAAGAAGAAGCGCAACAGCAGCAACAAGTAACGTCAGAGTTACACATCACATCACTTCCGGATGCTTCGACATCCATTCAGGCTGATCCCTGCCCGGTGGGGCTTCTCACGCCACCGGCTAGCAATAGGAAGTCCCTCGATGTGCAGCCAGAGTCTGATAGCAAAGAGGATAACGTGAAGACTTAACATTGGCTCCTTACGAGACATCCAAACGTGCGTCGGCTGGGAAAAGTTGTAGTTTTGTGTGTACAAAAAAGGGAAGGAAGGTAAGTCCGTCATATAAATCGGATCTTCCATCTCTGTGTATATAATAATTCTCCTTAAAAATATTATTACCTACCTACCTACCTACCTAAACGGAAAGAAAGGAAGCATCCTAACGTTATCTCTAAAGACCGTGCCATTTCTCAAACAAAAAGAGAATTTCTCCCACTGAAAAATGTTTAAGATTTGTTTATTGTTTATTTTCCCTTTGTTCTTAAATTCATTATTTTTTTTTTCAAAAATTTATCTTTAATGTTTTGAAGGTGGAGGAAGAAAAAAAAAGATTTCTATTCTAAATATCCCTTAAAAAATATTATTTCCGTACAAAATTTGGCATGCAAAGTTCGTATTTTTTATTGCATTCTCTAGAAGTTTTTCTTTTAATTCAAATATATAAAAAAAAGTATAAAAAACACCACTTAAAAACGCTTTACAAAAAAAAATTAGTTAATATTTTCTTAATGTAAAGTTAGAAGAAAAAATATTTTGTATATTTTGATTTTAGTTTAATATTAATTTAGTAAAAAAAACAAAGTTAGAATGAAAATATATATTCTGGTTTGGTTTGACAATAATGTTTAATATTAAAAAAAAAGAATCTATTTTTAAAATGATTTATTAAAATATCTCTAAATTAAAAGAAAATTAATGTAGTATTTATAATAAATTTAAACACACACAATATAAAAGAATTAACATATCATTTGTTTCAAGAATGTAAAATTCAAAAAATATATTTCAGAAATGTTTCAAAGTTTAAAGCAAACAAAAATAGTTGGGGATGCAAGAAAAATATTTAAAGAGAATAATGTGATATGGCTCTTAATAAAATCTCACATTAAAAACAAATTTTTAAATAATAAAAAAAAAATTAAAAGAATGATTTGATATAACAGGTTTTATTTTTATTCTTAATAGAATAAGATCAAATAGAAATGAAATTAATTCGTGGAATTTGCTTTTACAGTGAACGATAAAAGAATGAAAACGTTTTGTTTGCAATTTGATTTTCTCCTTTAATTTTTGCCTATAGTCGGTTATCTCATATTATCCCGAATTTAAAATTGAAAAATAAACCATAAAAAATTAAATTAAATTAATTTAATTTTGCCACTACATAGGTCGTTAGACCATCTAGCCTGGGGAGGAAAAAAAACATAAATAAATCCTGATTAATGTGAAAGAGTGACCTGTAAAATTGTCTAAGTTGGTTATATCTGTTTACGGATTTAGAAAACTTTACGATTTAGCTCTCAATAAACTGCTAAAGGACGGAAGAAGAATGAAGAATGAAAGAAATGCAATCAAAAAGAAAATTTATCATTTAATTCATTTTCTTTTGCTTGATTTCATTGACTTTTTACGTTTTTTAGAATCAGATTTGAGGCTTTTCAATACCTAAATTGCTTCGAATCGTACAATTAGGTTTTCTTCCTGATTTCTTTTACGATCAATTTTGTTCTGATCTTTCGATTTAGCTTAGATCTACTTTACATTACGAAAAATCTTTTTAAAAAATTGATTTGTGCTGAGTTGAGACTTTCCTTTACAACGTTTTAGTAACCCCAATCTTCTAACGACTTCTGTCCATTATATTTATCAATCCCTTAATCAATCATTTTCATTCTAATCGTGCGTGTTGAAATTCAACATAAAAGAAGAAAAAACATTAACTCTATTCGAAGATGCAATAATAATTTTGTACGCGTATTTAAATATTTAGAAATTAGCATGAGAAATTAAAGAATAAATGAATAATTTGTAAATTAATTAAATTTGTATAATTTATTGAGAAGAACTTACCTTGAATTACTGCAATTTATAGATTTTTTAGATTTATTTTCTTAAGAAGTTTAAACGTAGAGCAATCCTAGAGAGAGAACGAGATGCATTTAGAGAGCTGAAATTCAGCAAAATGTGGTGTAAATATTTTTTGAGAGGAATTTTGAGAATGAAATGAATTTAGAGAGGTGTTTGCTGAACATTTTAGAGCAGTTTGTAGGTGAAAATGAAGTAAAACCCCGAAGCTGTAATTGAATGAAAATTATGGTGTCGTGTACATATAGTAAGTTTATTGCGACACTGTGTAAAAAAATAAACAATTTTACAACACTCAATGGATGATGCAAAAGTAGCACATGGACGGTCATGAGTACAGAGATTCTTCTCTTTACAGAACCAACAAACGTACACACGCATAGAAACACATAAAAACTCATAAAAAACATACAAAACAAATACATAAATTGAGTTTAAAAATGTATATAAAATACATGAATATAAAAATTTACAATTTTTAAGCTCATTTTGCAGTCATACAGAAAAGAGTTACAAACTAGAAGCTACATAATGCACATTACATATGATTATGGAGAGATCTTATAAAATACAATTTTATATTACGCTTATTTAATTAACGATCTTTCGCAATCGAGATCATTTGGGGTTGGGCTCCAAGTGCCCGGACGTAGATTCGATTGTCGAAAGGTCTATTGGACGGATTTCTGATATCGGTATAAGATGTTGGGAATGAAAAAAATTTACAAAAAAATACTTTTCCCATTTATATTTCCTAAATATATTATATAATAATTATTTACTCATTAAAAAAAATATTAAGCCTTAATTCCTATAATTTATTATTATATAAAAATTCTCTTGTTTTTTTCTGATTTTTTGTACTAAAAAAAAGTTAATACAAAATTCAAAACTCTAAATACGCTAGAAATGCGGCACTTTGTGCCATCTTATGTAGGTTTTTAAGACAACAAAAAAAGTGTAATGATGTAAAAATAATAATACAAAGCTAAATGGGTTAGCCCAAGAGGGGGGAATTTTAAAAGAAGAAAAAAATACAAGCGATGCCTTAATAAATAATGCACAATGTTTTATTTTTTGAATGTCTGACTTCTTGGTCCTGCTGATGTGGAGTAACGCACGAAAATTCTCTAATTCTCCGCGGAAATAAAATGCGGTAAAGGCACCTCTTAGTTTTTTTTTCGTGGAAACTTTTCAGACTTTTGATTGTGATTTTCATGTGGAGAATATTACGAAAATATCCTTGGAAAATTTCTATGTAATGGAATTTCTCCGTGGATTTTTTCCTAATTTTTTCATTGATTTTAAAATTTATGATTCTTGAAAATCATGGAAATGGTCTCCAAATGACTTTTATGTTCTGGAAGGTCTAAAAGATATTTTTTTGTTTGCAAGAATATGGAAAACTTGGGAGATTTTCCAATGGAAGAATCAGAATAAAAGTCATAAAAAACCTGGAGAATTTTCCAAGAAAAAGGTTCCTTAATTTCATTTTTCTTGTATAGTTCTTGTTTTCATTAGAACTACAAAAGAAAATGCAATGAAAATTGAAAAAGGACACATTTCACAGATCTCGAGGAGATTTGTGTGAATTTCGTTTTAGGAAATTTCTTTGGAATTCCATCATGATTCCACATTTTCTCCACGGGAAAATTTCCTATCTCCTCCACAAATACTATTGAATTATTGTTTTTTTTCCCTAAACTTCGGTCTGTGGTACTCCTTCCACAAGTTGTGTCTTGCTGGTTTTCACGGTCTTCCTGCTGGCTGGAATGGGTGTTCCGTGTGAGGATGTTTTCACATCCACGGGGCTACTCGTCATGGCTTCGCGTGATTTCTCAAAGTCTGCCAGGAGGTTCTTTCCATCGCTCCCCTTGCCTTTGTTGTTGAGGTTTCGATCGTAGTTACCGTCGCGGCCATTCTGGGCGCCCTCCTTGAGGGAGATGGCACTCTTTAGGGAGCTCTGACTGCCCGACTTTGCGGTGGGATTTGTGGCCAGAGAGCTCGGTGATCGCACCGAAGAGATATCTGTTGGTGGACCGGATTTCTTAGGCGTGTCGCGGAATTCGTAGATATTTTCACGTGATCGCAACGGGTGCGTTTGGGAGATATTTTCAATTCCTGCATCACCATCGGCTCCTGTATTATCCACCATGAAGACATCGCCGTCGTAGAAGCGATCAGATTGTCTGGAAATGGAGAAATTTCGTTTAATGTTTGACTCTTGTCCGCCATTTTGATGGCGTCTTTCAAAATGGCGGCAACGCTTTGAAAAACTAACCTCTTAGCATTCCGCCAGAGAATGCAACAAACAACCAAAAGAATCACCAAGAACAGACACACAGCTGATATGCTCCAGAAGGCGATCTGGAGTGGTTGCTGTGGCTCCCACCAGTACTCCGTTGATGGGGGATAAGTTGGTACAAGAACACCCACAACAGTTGGGAGGTACTGCGTCCAGAAGGCACATTGCTTCTGTCGATAGTTCATCCTGATTGTGGAGTTGAATGTTGTGTTCAAGTTGAGGTATCTCAACTCTCCATTGATGGCTTTATCAAAGTGTAGCCCCAACACCTGCTGGGGCGTTGGATTCCCGAAGCGTGCAAAGTCTGAGAAGGTTTTCATGAAGAAATGGCTCATGTTGCGATCATTGTCCGTCCACATATTCCTCTCTAAACGATCTCGCTTCGGGAAGAACTCCACGTCCATAAAGGGAGCTCCTGTTAGGAAGTAGTGTTCAATGTTGTGCGGCACTGCTCGCCAATTCTGTAGCCTCATGCCCTCCACGGTGGTATTGAGGACGTACATGTAAACCGGGACGTTTTGTTCAACCAAGAGTTTGGTCATTTGATCACTTGGGGCTCGATAAATAAAATCAGAGAGCAACTGGAAGCAAAAGAAGTTCGTTAACAGAGTCTTCAAAAAGGATTCATGACAATGGGAGACTCACATTTATGTATTCCTCCCTGATGTAGGTTTTGTTCGAAGGATCTGGCCAATGGGTATACATGTACTTGATGGCCTCGTAGGTTCCATTCAAATTTAGGGTGTAGTTGTACCTTAAAACAAGTTCCCGAATTTTTTGGTCCACAAAGTCTTCATCTATGTCAAAATAGGGTGCTAAACTCTCATTCTGATCTGCAAAGAAATGAAAGATTAAATGGTAAAAAAAAACTTCTAAAGAACCTAATATTTTATTATAGAATTTAGGTAATAATGAGCATGATTCTGATAAAAATCTTTTCTTTTCTAAAACCTTAAAAGTTTGTTTTAAGACTTTGACAGACGGAGTTGTTAAATCGTTCTGTTGTCGTTCAATAGAAGAAAAACAAAGAATTAGTTTTTCTATAAAACAGTCAGAAAGAATTTTAAGGAGCCCTAGAAAAGTAATTTTCTTTCAGAAATCCCAGAAACCCTATTAAAGAAAGAAAAAAATGTCAAAATCTTATAGGATTTTCTCAGAATGCCAAAACTGTTATAAACTGATGACTTGTAAGGAAAGAAAAGAAAGGATTTGTATCAGAATCTACAAATAATTACATATATGTATATAATATGTAATAAACATGGATATAATAAACCATTATTCATTCATTCATTCATTCTGCTCATTAAAAAATCTTTTGAGGAAGCATCTTTAATTTTTTTAGTCAGAATTAATAAATTAATTAAGAATTAAATCAATTTTCAATTAACTTTCAAACTTTAAGGCTTTTTTTAAACTTAAAATTGAAAAAATATCGCAGAAAATAATATTTTGAAATCTTCTGATGATTCATGTCATGAAAAATTAATTCTTCTTCTGCTAATTTTTTACCTTAGTCATCAATTAACTTCGGAAAATAGTTTATTTCTCCGAATGTGTGATATCAACTCCTGAATCACACACAGAATATACCTCAATAATGGAGAGAAGAATGTGGCTCAAGCTAAACTATCTTCCGTTGAAGCCTTTCTTATCACTTCAGCACGTGATAGCGTGTTATCATTCCAATTTCGCGCCATGATAAGCCCTTTTTAGGCTTCTTGCGATAAAATATTTGTTTTTTTTTTGTGAGGAAAACTTACATAGTACGTATGCTGCTTCTTGCGTTGTTACACCAGTCATGTAGTGGAGCCCCTTGTTGAATAATCCCTTCTTTATCATTTGCTCTGGGGTTTCCTTGAGGAATTGCCAATCCTTTTCGCGCCATCCTTCGTACCAATTGTCACCGGGATAGGTTAAATTCATATCCAATACCGGGCCCCAGGGGAAGAAGCCCACATCCGGGGCAAATTCGGCATTTGCAATTTCGTAGAAACTCCTTCCGAGACGGAGGCACTCTACAAGGCGGTAGGAGGACTCAATGTAGCACCCAAGGAGCTTCCCGTAGACTATACTCGTGTTCTGTGCTCTGTACTTGTCCACTGTGAGTGCCCATTCGGCTGTAGCTGATCCTGATTGAGCAATCACTCGGGTGACGATATTTCTCGTTTGTGGGGCAACCATTAGGAGTCCAGCTGAGGCAGCTCCTGCTCCGGGGCCGAAGAGTGTAATTGAGTGCCTGTCCCCGTTGAAGGCTTCAATGTTATCGTAGACCCAACGTATGGCCATGGCTTGATCGAGAATCCCATAGTTCCCAGGGGAGTTCTCATCAAACGTCGAAAGGAAGCCCAGGGCACCAAGGCGGTAGTTTATGGAAACAACGACGACTTCGTAGAAGGACGCAAGGACGTGGGCAGGGAAGAGATTTGAAGCTCCACGCGTGAATTCGCCGCCATGAATGTAAACCATCACGGGATATTTTTGCGGAACTCCAGAGCCCGTTTTGGGTGAGAAGACATTCAAGTAGAGGCAATCCTCATCCATGTCACGGATACCCTTTGTTGCTCCTGTGTACCGAACAGGTTGTGGGCAGGCAGGGCCGAAATCAACAGCCTGCATTAGTTGCCACCCTCGATGGGGGCGCGGTGGTTTAAAACGCCCCTCGTGCGTTGGGGGCAGTGCATAGGGGATGCCCAGGAAGACTGAGCACTGCCCCATTATCCTATCCACTGTACTATGCCATGGACGGTAGAAGGACAATGGGTCGGGATTGTCATACAGGTAAACCTTGAATCCCTGCACCTGCCCGTAGTTGGTGGTGACGAAGACATCTCTGTCAAGTGTGAGGGAGTCTCGTCGTAGTTTCCCCTGCAAATCCTCCCGCCATCCACCCAGAACACCTGGGAATGGGGTTTGGAAGGTGTTGGGATCACTCTGAAAAGCACAGAAGGTGAAAGAAAAAAAGAATTGGTGAGAAAAATGCATTGAAGTACGTCAATCCCACTGACCCATCTTGCATGGGAAGTGCATTCCATTCATTGTGAGAAATTCATCATTCTATCTGGCAAAGTAGAACAACTTGTTCCACTCACTTTAACACCAAACATCTGTGTGTACCGAAGAAGATTCCCCTGAATGGATGGCATTGTTTGCCAGCACAGAGATGCACTTCCCAGGCAGGAGATTCCCGCCACACATGCAGAAGATCAACTTACCGGATCAAATTTGAAGCGATCATCTCCCAATGGGGTGTCATGGGGATTTGGGTATTGTCCAGGTAACTTCTGCCCAGGGTAGAGATGACCATACCCAGCTGGTTGGTAATATCCATACCGTCGATCGTTGTACGTGTAAGTTCTGCACAAATGAGAAAAATCCCTCATTTAGCAACATTTTTTCCTTTCAAACTAAACGATCTTGTTGCTCTTCAAAGAGCTTCCCATCTAGACCAACTAATTGGGAGCAAATGCGTTTCCACAGAGAGTTCATTGATTCCCAGAAATTCCTTTCATGCTGAATATTCTTGTCTGGAATTTATTTGGCAAATTTTGCAGAGGAAGTTCCACATTATCAAAGTTCTCAGAGCCACGGCAGAAAATTATAATTCAACACGGCGGTACCAAAAGAGAAATCTTTCGAAAGATTTTAATGAATTAACCCGCTTAACCATCTTTCCGCGTGTAATGATCTATTTATTTGACTCAATTAGCCAACAGCTGGGTAATTAATCTCAAAGATGGAATTTCATTAAAAGCTCCATTATGTGGCCTTTGTGTGGAATATAATGAGATGAGCGAAAAGTTCATTGAAGGAATTTTTATAGAGAGAAAATTCATTGAAAGTTCAGAGGAAAATTAGGAATTTTCTTTAAGTTATTTTCCTGAGTAGGAGATTTGAAACGTTTTTTTTTTAATAAAAAAAAATTGAGCAAAGATCAAATTGAATTAATCATTTAAACCCTTGCTTAATACGTTAAGAATCGGTATAATACACGAAAGTAATTTTTTACGCGATATGTATAAAATATAAGTTATTCGTGTGGAAAAAGTTTTCCCGGCTGGCCAATAGTTTACTAACTGTTTGTTTACGTTATTAGAAATAAATCTGAGTGAGCAAAAATTTAATCAAACTAAGCATTTAAAACCTTGCTTAATACGTTAAGAATCGGTATAATACACGAATTTTTTACGCGATATGTATAAAATATTAGTTAATCGCGTATAAAAAGTCTACCCGGCTGGCCAATAGCTTTCTTATGTTAAGACATTATTAACATATTTGTAATTATTTTTTATAATTCAAAATTTTTATTTGTTTATTTTATGATATTTAATTAAGAGAATTTCTTACTCAATCATTATCAGCCAGGTAACGAAAATAATGAGACATTTTTTTACAATGCACAACGTATAAAAATGAGAACTTTAAAGACGTCCAGTGGGCTATATTGTCTAAAAAATAGCTATCTAAAATTTTCTGATATAATTTTAATAATATTTCTCACATTTTTCACAAAATAAAATAAATATTTCCTTTTAAATGAATTTACTTTTCTAAACATTAAATAAAGCGCGAGAACTTCATTCTTGGTACAAAAACAAGCATTAAAATGAAAACTAATCTTGTTTTGTCTGAAAATAAGGTCACTTTGGGAGCTTTTATCAAGAGATGTTTTCGAAGTTTTCTCAAAACGGTCACGTTTCCAAATTAGTCACAGCACCAGTATTCAATTGAAAAGTTTAATCGTATGCGTTTTTTGACCTCTAACTGTTACAGAAAAATTTCTTTCATTTTATGTATTTTAAATTCATTTTTAAGTGTTTTTAAAGTAGTTTCTTCACAGTTTTATGAGTTTAATGATTTTTTAATGAATTCTCCGAATTTTTTTCTGATTATTTGAGCTTCTCACCTGTATTCAGGATCACCGGGATTTGGTGGGTTGTAGTTGTTGACTCCATCGCGTGAATAAAATCGCGGATCTCTCGTTGTATACTGATCCCATTGAGCTCTTATTCCAACTGGTAGAACACACATTACACCCACAATCACTGCCAACCCCCGCCATCGCACAGAAATCCTTTTTTGGGGTTTTGTCTTAGAATTTTGGGCACTCTGTCTGAGATCTTGCGCCATCTTCCGTGGCGACTTTGGGCACTTTTTTCGCGCTTCACTCTGCAAACCAGTTCATGCGCGACCAACTCGTTCCCATCTCACTTCTTCGCGGAATATTTAAGGCGTTTTTTTTGGCTTGTTAAAGGGGGGCCAAACAAAAATGGCGTCAAAACACTTTGGTGGAGGACATATTTAGTATGTGTGGCGTCTTTTCGTTTAGTTCATTGCACTGCAATGAGAGGAAAATTGCATTTCATTTCACTTTTCAATTAATAAGATTACAAAAAAATGTTAAATAACACGGAAGGGGAGATTTTTTTCAGAATGAATAAAAAAGTGTAGCGAATGTGGGGAAAAATGCTACACAGTCTGATGATTAAGTGCGTTCTTGGAGTCTTTTAGTTAGAGTATTGTGTAGAATTTGTTGGAAAAAAAATCGCGTATCAAATTGCATGGTAATAAACACACGAAAATACGAGGGGGGGGGAAATGTTGTAGAATGTAAAATGCACCGATGTGCACAAAGGAGCTGACTGATCAACAATGGATTGGGCAAGAAGCCACCGGAGGTGCACAGAATGCGATTTGAGGGAAAATTAATACACCGAACAGGTTCTTGACGTCACCACCTCGCCAGGTAGATGGTGAGGAGTGAAGAAAAAGAGCCACCAGGTACGAATGATTCACGCGTTGAATGGAGAAACTTTGATGGCAATTTGGTATCCAAGATGGAGTCGCGGAGAAAACCGAAATCGCGGATTTTTTGAGAGACTTTTCGAGCAATTTTTCACTGAATTTTAACACCTGTGGGAATAAAATGCATAGGTGGGATCACAATGGTAACCAAGGAGAGGAATTTCTTATAAATAATCCTGAAGAAAGGCCACGAAAATGATTTTTTTGTCGGAGTAGCACAATCAATACAACGTTTCACCTGCCCGAAACTTTTGTGTTAGAGAAACGCAACACAAAAGGTACGAAAAGACGAAGGTGCGGGAAAGGGAGACAGGTGAATGCGATTAGATAAGGAATCGAGTCATCAGTGGACAAGGTAATCACAGTTGGAAGGCACAGAAATAGAGAAAAAAAAAATTCCTGAGCCGTATAGTACCTTTGGGGCCACGTTAACAAAACCCGCCAACGCCCAACCGACTCTGGTAGCGGGTTCGCGAGGCACACACGTCCGCAGGTTGACTATTCATCTGACCAACTGGCGCTTGAACGTGCACAACATTCACTTTTTTTCCCGTAAAACAATTCTCTATCTCACTCTCCATGACGAACTTGTGTGACGCCACACGCGGTTATACCTCATCCCCACCCCATAATTCCCAAGAAGCATTGTCTTCTCCATGATCATGTGGATTACTTTGGTGCATCATCTGTGGACCAATTAAAGCCAATTAGTCAACTTCGGAAGCACTTCTTTGACCTTTTTGCCACATACGAAATTTACCCGCGCCCGCGAGTTCAATTAATTAAAGATCCCCATTCATTGTGAATCATATACCGACGAATGGAGTGCAGCTCTGGCGAACACACCCTGCTTAGTGTTGGGCATGTGAGGCAATACGATAGGACGATGGGTTGGCCAGGAAGAATGAGCGCGAAAGGGAAGAAATTGATCCACGTGAAAAGGTTTTTGGCCTCTCCCGCGACATTCCTTGTGATTGCGACCGTTTGGAATATAAAACCCTTCAAATCTGTTTAGTGTTGTACAACAGATGGCGGTAGTTGTTTAAAATTTTCCCGCGTAAAATAGTGCAGTACCTTGTGGAAGAAATTGAGCAATTTTGTAAAAAAGAATATTGAAAAGCAATCGGGGAAGAAAATAGCTGCATGGGCTGAATGAAATTACTGGGAAAATTTTATGAATGGAAGAGAAGAAAGATATTTTCTCAGTAGAGGGCTAAAAGCATACATAAGAACACCTAGCGGGAAAATAAAAATGAAGAAAATTCCAAATAAAATTATTTTGATAGGGCTGAATATCACTGAGAACCTCAATAAACTTCAATAAACCAATTTGAAAAATTTTAAAGAGGAGAAAAGATTTTCACCAGCAGAGGGCTTAAATGTACACTGAAGACACCTAGTGGAAAAAAATAAATTAAAACAAATGGCCAAATATCTCTCTCATTGAGATAATTTTCTTTTTTTTTTACAAATTAATAGAGAGATAAAATCGCACTTGCAGAAAAATTCAGAAAATTCACTTATCGTCAACATTCCGTTGTTCATTGAGTACGTTCCCCTTCTGTTGTTCACTAATTGCGTTCCTTCGGAAACCCTTTGAGCCATCTCCGGGGAAACTATTTCGCTAAACAATTTAATTACATCAATTAGAGATTAATTACTTGTCGCCTATTCCACCATCTTTGCGTGGAATTCTTTGAAATGCTTTTTTATGATCAACACAGAAAGTTCCAATTGCAAGAAGCGGATGAAAATCTCACTTTTTCATGGAGTTTTTATCAATTTCTTAGACAGAGATACGTGTTAAAATGCTGGTTGGTGTTCAATATTTGAATTGCTTTTCGGGGAATTTTTCTTGTCGTGATATGCAAATAAATGTTGAACATCTTTAAGGGCGATAAAACGCCTTCAATTTTATTTTTCCAAATTAAATAAATATCTCGCAAGGGGGATCAAATTGGGCTCATTTTATTGATGAGGTGTACAGCAAAAATCGCTAATAGAAAATCAGGCAAAGTTTGATGAAAACTTCAAAATATCCTATTTGTCAACTTGAGAGCGTAAAGGGGCCTGAGGAAAATTTGTATGACAGGAAAGGAGATTATTCATCTGCCTATAAAAAACTACCTCATTCAAAAAATATTTTTGACCAATTTTATTTTGTTGGGAATCAAAAAAGAACAAGAAATCGTCAAAGAAACTTCCGATTTTTCACTGGTGTCAATAAGTTTAATCAAATCCTGTTGAATAAACTCCTTTTCTACAGAAATGAACAAGATTTTTTCTTTCGCTTATAGAGAAATTGATGTTATTTAAGCTAATCTTAAATCCTTAGCTGATTTCTTTAGCCCCAATTATCTTTTATCAAGGAAAACGATTTCTTAAGATCGAATTTTCGTTCTGAAGTTCGGTTAACTAAATTTTATTAAAGGCCGACATTTCGGACTATCTAAGTCCTTCATCAGGGCCTACAACAATATGAAAGAATACATAAGACTCAAATAGATCTACCTTCCTTCACATAGGCTCTGAGGAAGGACTTAGATAATCCGAAATGTCAGCCTTTAATAAAATTTAGTTAACCGAGCTTCAGACCGAAAATCCGATCTTTAAGATACCCATTCATTGTCCCCGGTCGTTCTTTTACTTGTTGAAAATGAATTTTTTTTTCAAGATTTTTTCACCACCAGTCCTTTTTTTACGTCTTGTACATTAATCCCTGAAATTCTTCCCACCTTGACACAATAATTTCTATTAACTTCATGAGAAATTGAAAGCGCAAGATAGACAAATATTTAGAAGTGATACTTTTGCTGGATTTGCTGATAATTCAATTTCACGCATGTTTGAAAATTGAATTTCTATCTGAAAACTCATACTCCCATTGTCCTCGGAAAAGCGATGAGGTGTCCTTCGAGGGAGTGATTTATCTGTGAATAAATGGGAGAATTGCAAACTCTCTTCTTTTTCTCATGAAGAGATATTTGCTGAAGGAGTTGCAATTTCTTCTTGTGAATTGTTCATAACTCTTTCTCTCTCTTGGGCACTTAATTGTCTGATTAATGGTTCATTGAGTGAGTTGAGTACACATCTGCCGGTTTTGTGGATGCATCTCCTTGAGAGACCAATGTGTGCGTCCTGATAAGGGAGAGCTCACGATGAGAGGAATATTTTCTCTCTGTAGCAGCACACACACTCGTACCCCGATGAATCTTTTGAATGAAAATTGTGGTATGGCAGAGAGCGAGTGAGAATATTTTGAGAGTATATGGAAGAAGATGGGCTTCCAGCCACTGATCCATCCCCCTCTTCATTCACTTCGCTGTCGCATTCTGCACGGATCGGTTGTGCATTGCTCTCGCACATTAAACCACATTCAGTCGGCCGGTCGTCCGTCTGGCGCCAATTTTTGGTCGTTTTTTCCGTGTGTTTTGCTTTGATTTTCTTTTTTGCTTTTCTTCCAAGAAAAAAGAGATTTTTTTTCAAATAAAAAAAACCGTTGAGAGTGAATTCCGCTGCAGAGTGTTCGGTGCTTGTTGTAAACTCATAAAATATCACATCAATTGAATAATTGACATCATTTGCCTGGTGAATAGATAATTCTTTCTTTTGCTTCCTCTCTTGCACGTCTCCTAGACACGAAGACATCTCAATTGTCTGCCTATTGTGTTGGTTCAAATTTCAATGGACTCACCAACATATTTTTATATATTATGAATTCCTGAAAAAACGAATTAATTAAGGCCCCTCAGCAGTAAAGCATTTTGGCATAAGAAAAACCACAAAAATTTCCGCAGTGATGACTTTTATGTGCGATTCTTCGGTGTTGTGAGACTTTGGGATACTTTTTTTGTGAGTGTTTTGCCCGAAAAAGAATTTCTGTGCACTCCCCGTAATTGGATACTCGGTGATTGACGAAAAAGAAGTGTTGTGGCAATTTTGTGCCAAATTGAGGCTTTCGAATTGAATCGAACGTAAGAAAAGGGAAAAAAAATGGCTGAGGAAAGTCTGCAGCTTCCTCCGGAGCACAATCTCGATTACCACATCGTCTCCCTGTTTGAGCGTCTTGAGAATCTGCGAAAGGAGCAGAATCAGGGCGCCGTACTTGTGGTCGGGGGAAGAGTCTCACGGCCCAGCATGCAGGCTGAAATCCGCACCCTGGAGTTCTGGAGGTAAGAACAAAAAAAATCCCACACATAGACTCACATTTGATGGTGGTGGTCAGTTTGGTACAGGGTGGGTGTGCTTTGCGTGCAAAACTACCTCAAAAATACCATGAAAAACAATATCAAAAGAGGATTACGCCAAAAGTAAATTGTTTTACATAAAATACCCAACTTTTGATGCAAAAGAAAATCATCAAGAACGAAGATTTTCTCCCCTTAAAATGAAGGATTTGTATTTTTCATTAAAAATAGAGAAAATTTCACAGAGATATTATTTTTGTTCTTTTTGCATAACAAAGCTTTGAGGAACTTATTAAATTTTAGTGATTTTAGCGTATCCCCATTTGCAACACTTGAAGCAAAGTTTTTGCAGTGAAAAAGCTTCGATTCTGTGAAGCTTTTCATAATATACATAAAACTTTTTACGCCATCATCTTTCCATTAGTTTTACAAGAGAAGAAAATAAGTTTTTGCATAAAATTATTTCTTCATATAATGAGATTTTTCATGAAGGTAAGATGAAATTTATTCCGGAAAATATTGAGTTATTTATTTAGGAAATTTTAAATTATTTGGATTTTAGGAAATATTCATATTATTCGCTATAATATTTCGAAGATTTTCTAAAGAAATTAAAGTATTGGTTTTTAATCCTGAAAAGACTCAGATAAAAAGGACTCAATTCAAGTGTAAAAGTTGAACATTTAAGCCTAAAAAAGATTAAAGTTAAACCTAAGATTTTTTGTTAATTTTCTGAACAACTAAAAAAATACTTTTAATAAGAATTAAAGATTGAAAATCTTGGAAAACCAATCAATGAACGGAAAGAAAGATTATTGAGTTGTAAATCCCACAAAAGCATAAATCAGAACATAAAATTGAATTGATTAAATTCTGTTCTTTTGATTGATTAAATTCTCTTTTCTTAAATTGTTTCATTCAACTGAAAATTCTCTATGATTGATTAACTTTAGTTCGCTTTGTTTGATTTATTCTGTTATATTCTCCACTCGCTGAATTAATTAAATTAGTTTTTCCTGAAGTTTTGAGCTTAAGTATTTTTTAAAAAATGTTCCATTTGATGCTAGAAAAGCTGGAAAATATTTTTCTTTTCGAGATTTTGTTCTTTTAGGAAATATAATAAAATTCTTTTAAAAGTCAATTTAGGATAATTTTTGATCAGAAATTAATTTTTTTATAGAAAGTTTAAGTTCGTCAAACAGTTCAAGGGTCAATCAGTACAAGAACTATCGTTAAAGCACAATTTCCTCCCAATATATAATTTATTTGTCCATACGTCACTTATTATTTAAATTCACAACCTCTGATAGTATTTTGGGGTCAATGAAATTTACGTTATTACATTAAACTAGTTTTCACACCCATTTTCATTCACCTTATCGCCTTCTAGTCTTGTCTGCAAGACGTCTCAATAAATTAGTGTTTATGCAGCCTTAAAATGTGGGGCATAACCGCTGAACTAAATGCATTTTCACCCTCAAGTATTTTAGTCTATTTGGGGTTGTTTTCTCTAAACTTTGTACCTTTTTCTCGCAACAGGTCCATTATCTCAGAATGTATCGCCTCCTTTTTCTAC
The DNA here is from genome assembly GCF_024334085.1 of Lutzomyia longipalpis. Classification (NCBI taxonomy): domain Eukaryota; kingdom Metazoa; phylum Arthropoda; class Insecta; order Diptera; family Psychodidae; genus Lutzomyia; species Lutzomyia longipalpis. The sequence goes on from NC_074708.1 coordinate 35,816,465, forward strand.
GTGTTCATTGTATGCGGAGCCGCAGCTGGAGCTGGTGTTGGGGCGAGTGTATCCAGTGTTCTTCTGGCAACGGCTCTCGCATCGGGATTTGCTGTTGCCACCCTCACTCAGTGCTTCTCCCACATTTCAGGTGAGTCCACCCTCCTCTTCATGTGTATTTAATCTCATCCATGACTTATGATGACGAACGACTGAATGGGAAATGCAATTAAAGGGTCCACAGAATATTCAGAATTGTTCATCTCGAATGAAGGTGATACACATCCACAGGGTGCTTTCCCACAAGAGGGGTTGATGGGAAATTTGAAATGAGAAATGTAGGGCAAAAGTCCCAACAAATTGATTTTCAATTTTATCGTGCAATTGGTGAAGGAGATGCCCTAGAAGAGGAAATTAATCCCATTTGAAAGTTCATTCACTTTTTTACAGAATGACTCTGAACTTTCGGGGAGAAGCTTTCTCTGTGTTATATATGTATGGTATTTGCGAATTGTGGCAGAAAGCGAAGAATTTTTTTTCTGGCAACTGGACAGAAGAATTTCTTTCGTCTCTCTCTTTTGGGATGTACTCGCTGAGAGAAAACTTCTCATGGTAACGTCTTTTTCTTCATTTTTATTCTCTCAACACAACTTCTTCCGTCTTCATCATCATTCCACCCCGCGTGTTGAAGTTTTCGTTGGTATATAACGATGAGAAACCCCGTAAAGAATCCCCAGTTACCCACTTCAACTATATTGACTGCACCAGCTGGGATTGGGGGTATGAGGAAGAGAGGATGTCGTTTATATCTCTGTCGGTCGTAAATTAACCAAAATTGTCCGATTTACAAATCTCATTGCAACATTCATAAAATACCAGTAAATCATTCCAAAATATGAATTATCACTGCACACCAATATTTGAGATTTTTGCATATTATTTCGGGTTTTGTTTTGTTTTCCATGGAGAATTTTCTTCTGCAAGAATATCTTGGCAGTTAAAATTATAAATGAGATGGTCTCTATGGGGATGAAATGTGTAGTAAAGATTACTACCTACATAGGAGGGTAGTTATTATAATTGAAACCCAACTAGAGGGTAAATTTTTAAGCTCATTTCCCACTCCCTCGACTAATTCTGTGGGAAATTATATCCCTAATACACCAGAGAGATATGATGGAACTTGGCAGAATTCTCTCTCACAGCTTTGCCACGTCGAGGTATTTTCTTTGGATGGAATCCAGGAATAAAGCGGAAATGGAGAGAAATTAAAATTAAAACTATCGTTAGATTATTATATAAAAAAAATTGTAGGTATATAACGAAGGAACAAAGATATAATTCTGTTGGCTTTTGTAATGGATATTTTGCTCTATGTTCGCATAAGAAAGGATCTTATGGGAATTATCCTTACGTGTTAAAGTTCACATTTAATGACTCATTAAATGTTTATTGCTAATTTAGTTTAGGCTATTCACATAAAAAACTATTTTCTCATACAATTTTGAACAATGAGGTGGTCAGAGAAACATTTAAATTCCTAATTTTAATGGAATCCGTATGGAATCATTTAAATGAGAGTTATTTTATTAAAATAAATGAAAGCTCTAAAAACTTCGTTCAAAGGAATTTTTAAAGTTTTTTTTAAGAATCTATTTCAAAATTAAAAAATCTTTTATTGGGTGAAATTCACTGTCAAACAGACTTAAGTTTTCTTAAAATTCTTCAAGTTTTAAAAAGATTTTTTAAAATTCCTTAAGAAAAAACTTAAGATTTTTTAAGAAACATTTAAGATTTTCAAGTTTTCTTAAGCAAAACTTAAGATTTCGTAAGTTGATTTTTTTCTGATAACCTTTCAAGCATCAAAATTATTAAAAATCATCAAAAAATGCATTTTGTTCGATTTACTTAAGTTTTCTTAAGGTTTCCCTAAAAAAAACTTAAGAATCCTAAATTTTTCCAAAGAAGTCTCAATTTTTTTCTTAAGGAATCTTATGAAATTTTTTATAAACTTAACAAAAGAAAACTTAAAGAATTCTAAAAAAAAAATTTAAGTCTGTCTAAATAATCTAACTAGTGAATTTCAGCCATTTTTACTTAATAACTTTTAAAAGAAATTCAGGGTGGAAAAAAGTCAGTTAATACTGAGATTTGAACCAAGTTCTTTTTTATTTAGAACCTAAAGCGCTAGCAATTATACTAAAAAGATTTAAAAAAAAATTGAGAACGATTTTAAAAATAATGTGTATTCCCCTCAATGTAGACAAATCCCTAAAAACTAGAAGAAATAAATTAAAACAAATTTCTTCCTCCAACCCAGCAAGAAAGGAATTTATTAAAAAACTTACAAAGGGAGAAGATTGCAAAAATTTCCACATAGATGGTGTAAAGTTGCAAATAAGCTGGATGCTTGTCTTCTTTCACTTTCACTCATCTCGTTGTCTTAACTACAACTTCATCTTCTCACCAAGAGCGCCAAGAGCACACAGCTTCTTCACCTCATTTTCATAAGGTGATTAACGAAATATGTGTCGTGCAGGAGGTATATAAAAGGACATTTCCTTGTGCCATTTTATGACACTCCCAAAATCCCAGATGTGTGTCCAACAAAGTTTTCCGTGATAGCACGTTGACTGCGTCAAGCAGGGTGTGGTGTGGGGCACACAGAAGGGGTGCTCAACTCCTCCTTGTTAAATTTATGTAAATTTTATGTCACTTTATTGCATACCAACCACGGTATAAGATTGTAAATTACCTGGGTTGAAATGTTGATGTGCAATTATACTTTCTTGTTCGGGGCACACACAAAGTTTTTGCCCAAGAATCGAGAAGATGATGGAAAGTCCATGGACCCAGGTTGCGACCAACGTAGCAATTTTGCACGTGAATTTCTTGCAAAATATTGGGAGGCATTACACTGAAAAAAAAAATGACGACGAAGGAGAGAAACTTTTGCAGGATGCCGCTAGCAATTAAAATTCTTCCTTATCATATTTTTCTGCACCAATGGTGGGGTTGCTTTGGGACGATGTGGAGCAGCTTCCTCTTGAGTTTCATATATACCTATCCCCCTCTGGAATGCTCCATGAGATGCTTTTGATCTTTCACCGCGTAAATGGTACCTTCCATAGTTTTTCAGGTGCGAAAAAATTCTCGCACAGAATTTTTTTTAAATACCGTCATTTTCCTCATTTTTTAAAAGAAAAAAGTTTGTACTAATTGGTAAAATGAATCCCGCATTGTTGTCTCATGTGTGTTGGTTGATGTACTTAAAAGAAGCCAGGTTGAAGGAACGATAGCAGCTGCTTGAAATGCCAAAAGACTTCTTCTTTGTGGTTCACCATCTACTTGAAAGTTGGAGTTCAAAATTGTTGATGATGTTTTTATTGCATTTTGCAATGAAAAAGAAGCGCAGCTCCTATAAGAAGTTCTTTTCCCATTTCAGGAGCACACATAAATCCAGCCGTAACTCTGGCCCTATGTGTCGTTAGGATGGTATCACCATTGAGGGCAGCTATGTACATCACCGCCCAGTGTGGGGGTGGAATTGCTGGAGCAGCTCTTCTATACGGGTGAGTAATTTTCTCTGCTAGCAATCATTATTACTATATAGCTTCCTTTTCTCCGGTTCCTTTTTAAACCACTCAGACAGATGTTTGTTGGATACACACATAAAAATCCCCGTTGAATGATTTTTTCGTGAACATATACTGAAATTCCTATAATATATACCTACCAAAAAAAACTACCGAGAAAAAGACTCCAAAAAGGGCCAGAAAGAGAGAAACGAAATAAACTTCTTTCTGCCCAAAATGCATTGGTGGGCTCAACAAAAAGTGGCGAGAGTGGAAGAAAGGAGTTGAGAAAAAAACCAGAGGCAGGTGGTGGTTTCTGTATACAAATAAAATCGCTATAGAGACTCCAAAAATTAACAATCTCCTCGTGTCGTCTCCATCACAAAGTAACGTAATCCACCTTTAATGTAATTATAGCATACAACACTGGCAAAATCTTGAGCGATATCTCTTGTAAAGCGTCATCTTAATTTACCAAATTATCACAAAACGAGGTAAATTGTCGCTTCGCTCCAATTTACCTCGCCCCGCTTCGCGGGGATTTGTTGCGCTTCGCGCAAATTTTAGATGGAGAAAATAATTGAGATGAAAAAGGTCCAATAGAAAAATTATTCGTTAGTAAAAACCGCCTGGTATCAGTAGTCTCTGTACCAAATTTCATCACGATCGGACCAACGGTGTAGAAATGCATAGCTGTACAGGAACGAAATCCTTTCTTTATTATATAGATGGGCCATGCAAAATCTCCAACAGATATTTCAAAGAGAAAAAGTGAATTTCACACAACATTTAAGGCGCCGAATTCAAAAAGTAGTCAAAAAAGCATGAATTTTATATGAGGGCTATGAGAAGGGGGGCTCTGGGGGGAAAATGAATGCCGTTGGTAAAAACCGCCTGGTATCAGTAGTCTCTGTACCAAATTTCATCACGATCGGACCAACGGTGTAGAAATGCATAGCTGTACAGGAACGAAATCCTTTCTTTATTATATAGATTTATTCATGTAGAGTATTTTTTTTCTTTTCTGATTTTTTTTTAATCTTTTTGTGAGAATTTTTAAAAGAGATAAGCGACATTTAATTGCCACAATACTGTCTCAATTCAGCTTGGCGCGTTGTACATTGTTATTTTATGACTGCATAAGGCTTAATCGCATTTATTAGTTTTATCGATACGTTGCTGAGGATCAATACAATGTTGCAGTCTGGAAATACTAAGAAGAGCTCCAGAACGGTTGGTCTTAATGCGAGATTTGCATAATTTTTGAGAAATATTCAAAAACATGGCCCGGAAGAGAAGTTTATGGTCTCATTGATCCCAATTTTGGGTGGTTTTTATCAAGAAATTACGTTTAATTTAGAAGACTAAATGCGGTTGTTATTTTCTTGCTGGTTCTTGTAGAATTTAGTATCTAAGAAGGATGATAGATTATGGGCGTGGCTTATGATTTTTTTTATAGAAATTGATTTAAATTCTTTACAATAAATACAGGAAAATGGAATTTTTTTAAAGCTAGTTTTTAATGTTTTATGATCTGAAAATTATGATTTATCTTCAACTTTTCTAGAGTTTTTTTTACTTAAAAACATCAATTAAATGTTAACAATTCCTCCAACATTGAATAAGGACGAAACGGCGAGGAAACCTCCTTTTGATCCATCATTTGTTGATTGAGGTGCTCACCTCATTTCTGAGTGAGCACGAAAGAAGTGAATGGGTAGAGTATAATCCTTAGAGTAGCCACGTGTTAGGGTCTTCGGGTGTAATTTACACAATTTAAAATAATAACCCCATCCAGCAAAAGAACCCAAACACATCCAACACCAACACTAAATTGCATAATTTATTCCATCGAGCCTGCATCGCAATTTCCGGTGATATTTTTGGGGATGTTGCTCACATGATTGCCCCACTCATGGATTGCTGGCCACGTACACCCAATCTACTCCAATTTATATCCTCAGGGTGTCCAGTATCAGATGGATTTCGTGTTGAATGTGTGAGGAGTATGTTCATCTTGGGGTAGTTGCGTTGGATTGAAAAGAGACATAAAAGGCATCATAGGCCAGATGTTTTCACTTTGTCTCTCAATGCTACAACAAAAAAAACCTCCGAACCATGCTGAAGAATCAAAGAAAATATATAACAGAGATTCGGGTCTTTTTTTGTGCATCACTCGTTGTCAGAAAGATGTTGGAGGATTGGTTGGATGGAAGGCTCATCTAACAAAGAAGGAGCAACACATGGCAATAGATCTGGGCCTCATTGGTCCTTCATCTTTTTTTCCCGTTCTCTCTCTCTCTTCTCATTTAAACCCTCCACATGCCAATCTCGTGGGCTTCTTTTTCGGCAATTGATGGAGCCTCCTAATGTAAAAATTTTCAAGACATATGGTCAATTGTGATTTTCACGCAAGATTGCCAACACGAGACGCAAATCCATTGCATTGGGGATTAATTAAAGAATTTTTCAATTTTTAATTGATTGCAACTGAGGGATGGAATGCAGTTGTTGATTTTTTTGTATGCTGTTGTGCGTTAAAGATGGGGTTCACCTTCCTTCTTCGTCTACTTATACGACTTATACCCAAAAAAATTCTTTCTTCACTCGTTGTGGATGAAGCATAAAGCATGCGGAGAGAGAGATCGAAAAAGTCTGACAAAATTAAAATTCAGACGAGTGGTGCAGAGGCACAAAAAAGGGCAGGTGGCTTCTTTTGCCATCGAACGTCCAAAAGATTGTGTCGATGTTGCACTCAATTGCGGTCGTACGCTTTTTGGGACCTTCCTCATCATGGTTTGAGGTATATAATTTTCTCTTTTCGGGAAGATTTTGATATCCTCTACCGCCACTGATGGTGGTGTGTGCGCACCGAAATGGCCCCAAGATGCCATCATATATACATATTTCTTTAATCATCAATCCCACCGCTTCTCCTCTGGCTCTTTTAGCCCTCCGGAGATCACTCTACTTAAAAGAAGTAATTCCCCCCCGAAGAATGGGGAAGAAATTCTAAGCAGAAGCGCGAAGAAAAAAAATAAGCCAATGGCCTTAGCAATTAAAATTCTGCAACGAGAGCGCGAAGAATGCACAAATCGTGTCGACAGTTCAAAGTCTGGGCGAAGAGCAGGTGGTTTGAGAGATCGATGAGGAACATTTTTACAAACCTCATCATCCATGGCGAGTCTCTCTTTTTTTTCGTTACCGGCCTAATTTCATTTTCGTGTACAAACGGAGTTTATGGAGCTAATGGAACAGAAAGAAAAACTTTTTAACATTTTTTTACGAAGATTTTTTTTGTATGATTTTGTTACAAAACAGACTGGGAGACATTCACCCCCGTCCACCCTCTTTATTTGGCTCTGTCAACATGGAAAAGAGAGATGTTGTAGAGAAAATTCTAAATAATGGTGGTTAAGGTTTGTTTGCTTGCGGAAGTTGTGATTTTTCTACTCAATATTAGCTTTGTTTGCTTGAGGTGTTTGAGGGGATTTTTGGTGCTTAATTTGTCACAAAATTTATAAACTTCCTTCTGTGGAAATGTTTCGTTGAAAGGGAGAAAATATCAGCAAAGTTTATTCAGATAATGGTGATATACCCACCAGGCGTCTCCACTGAAATTATTATTTTTGGTAGTGAAATAGATATTTCTCTGTGTTCACCGGGTGCCTCCATCTAGAACTTTAAAATTGTTTTTTCCAAGCGATTTATCCCTCATTATATCTTCTAAAATCATCAAAACTAATACACTACAATAAGAAGAAAATAACAAAGTTTTTTTTCTGAATAATGCAGATGTATAACCAGGCGCCTCCACTAAACTTCATAGTTTTGGTAATAAAACAAATATTTTCCATATCTACCAGGCGCCTCCATCTCGCAAAATCCCCTAAATCTCTTCTTCCAACTAATTTAACTCTCATCGTATCTTATAAAATCACCAAAAAGCTCACTGCCTCGCTCACAATATCAGTGAAGATTTCTTCCCTATGGCGAGTCGAATATGATGTCGCATGATAATCACAAAATTGAAAGCATCTGCATGTTTTTCCTGTTTTTGTCTCACACAAGCCCAGCATATTTTTCTTTCCAATTTTTCACAATGTGTTCTTCAACCATCATCCATGGCGCACAACAATTAATTACACCACTCTTGGCCCTTTGCGCGCGTTTCAATTCATTTTTGCCTCTTCTCGGAAAGAACTCTCATCGTTGCTGTTGGAAGAAGTCTCATCATCATCTTATGGGAGAACTCCCGCGGAATCATCACTTTTTCTTTCAGCACCACATCTAGAAATTCTTCCCACTTTGTGCTCTATACACCAACATCCATTGAGATGAGAAATTTATTAAAATTGAATTTAAAAGAAAGAAAAAATGTTTCGAACACCATTCACACCGCCAAATGTCGCGGAAAAGCTTTTTGGCTTGGATGGGAAAATAAGCATGGTGGTGATGTCTTTTCATTGAAATATAGACAAACACGTTGATCCAGCCGACAGATTTATTTGAGTGGTGGAAATGGGAAAATTTTTCCGACTTTTCAAGAGGGTTCCTCCACACAAAAAAAGGGCCATCATGGGTGTGGGAAGGTGCAGCATCGCGTGAATTTATGGATTTTCCACACTATATTCTGGATATTTTACCCAAGAGGAAGGATCTTTCAAAAGTTGATTGAATTTTAGATGAGTTGGAGGTGCAATTTGCATTCATTGAGATTAGGGAGAGCACGGAGAGCAAGGATGTTTCACAAAGTTCAACATGTTTATTGCAATTTATGCAATTAAATTGCATTTTGCGGGAAAGTACATAAATTGCAAGCATAATGAATGTCATACATAATTTAGATAATATTCCCAATGGAATATTGCATTCAATTTAAAATGAAATTTAGCTTGTTTAGTGCCCTGGAATTAGTGAAAATGTTGACTTTATTAGGAAAAATATTTACCAGGAAATTATTTAAAATGAAAATTGCATTTGAGCGGAAGTTTGTTAGTGTATTTTAGCAAAATTCATTTATGATGTTAAAATTAATTTATTAAACTTCCTTTTTACATTTTTTTAATACATTTTTTAGAACAGAAAACGATATGAAGGACACAAATCTAAAAAACCAAAAGGTTATCCTATCAAATTATTCATTTGATTGCCTAAAAATAGAAAGGGATTCCCTTCAAGTTGAATTCCTAAATCATTTATCAGTGAAAATCAATATTATGTACTTTCCTATATAGTTTTAAAAATAATTCCCTTAGCTGAATTACTTCTTTTATATATTTTTCTTTGATTGACGATAGATTTTGTCGCTCATCAACATCAATCCTTGGTACTTTTCTATCTTCTTTCCTTCGCCTGAAGGGAAAAAAACCTTCCCCAATTTTAGCATAATTTCCTGTTTCTTTTCCTATTTTTTCGAATGTTGAATCTATGCTCAATGCTGGGCCCACAATATGCTACTTGAATTTGATTTTCTCAAATGTGGCGTCTAAAATGCGGAATTGAGGTTCTTTGGGGTGATGGAATCTCTCAAGGGATCCTGTATTACCATAAAAGCGTCAGGCCTTTTGCTGAATGACAATACTTCTCTCACTCTCTTCGCTAGAGCGCCGGTATTTGGGCTTACGGACACCTGGCAACCACACTTCCGGTGTATTTTTCTCCACCATTCCAGCAGCAAGAATGTTTTGATTGTGCCATGCACACGTCCTATACCCCCATTGTGTTCTCCTCTGCCAATAAACACCATTCTTCTTCACATTCTCAAGATTTTCACCTCATTCTGCGGACAAGATAGAAGAATGAGTGCTGCGTAAGAATGCAAAAGACGCACAAGGGAGCTGCGGTGAAAAAAAAAAGAGCAGCAGCAGCAGCTGAAGGGTCAAATTTCCAAAACGATGGGGTTGGTGAGACAAGACATATTAATTCTTCTGTCGGTTTGAACTCTCCGCGGCACACTTCCTGGGTTCTTGTAGGCAAAGAGTTGGGGAGAACAAAAAATTCTCCTCATGAAATTTCAAGAGGGAAATTTTTATTTTATTAATAAATATTCCCAAAAAAGGAGAGAAATTGCCTTTTGGAAGAAGATCAGGATGGTTAAGAGGAATAAAAAAAAACTAAAACATTAACCACCCTCCTTATCAGACTCAAAACAGCCCACATGTGTTAACATTTTTTTCAACCCTTTGTGCAATCATCCGCCTTTTTTTCTCTCTTCAACTTCCCAACCCTCCAAATTAATCCAGAGCGTGGTAACTTCATAACCAGAATGTGAAAATAAGGGTACACCATACTTTTTTTTCCTCTGGCAACAGAATGTTTTTTCTCTGTGTGATGGTAAAAGGAGCAGCAAAAAAAAAATAATGAGAAAATGTTACGATTATTGGGGTTAAATGCATTCTGTGAGACACAATGAGGAGAGGGAGAGCTTTTAAGTGTTAACGATGCAACCCTTTTTCACATAAAATAAGAGATATTTTTACCATGAAGAACATGCAAGGAGGATTATGAGAATTCGTGGAATTCTCCCTCCTTAATGCCCAATCATCCCCCCATGGGAACTTTGTATGAGATGACAATTAAAATGTAATTTTTTCATGGGAAAATCTCACATCGTGATTATCATGTTCAAAAATACTCACAGAGTTTGAGAAATTTATTAAAAAGTTTGAATTAAATTTCACAATTTGTCACGGAAGCTCAACGGAGAGAAGGTAATCCTCGGAATGTGCTTTTGTTGTACCAAAAAAAATTGTTTTTTAATTGAAAAGTTAATTTTCAAATTAAACTTTTTTCGATGAGAGACGTCAACTGAATTTTTGATGATGCATGATGTGCCGTGGTGAGGATTTTGTGCTTAAATCTCCGGTTTGACCTTAAGTGCTTAAAAGGATTAAATTTATCTATGTATGACGGGTTTAATTCTCATGTTCTTCCTCTCTTTTGTATCTATTTTCGGTTAAAGATAATATTTTTTAATAATTTTTTTTTGAGAAAAAAAAATTATTTCAAACAATTATTTTTTAAGAAAAATAAGAATCTTTTGAAAATTAAGTTTCTTTTTTTTATAACTTTTTGATTTCTAATTATTTTAAAAATTTACTTTCATCAAGTCAATTCTTATACGTTAAAAAATCTTAGAATTGGCAAAAGAATGAATCTCAAGTAACTTTTATGTTGCGAAGTGTGTCTCAGCTAAATTGTTAAAAAAAATCCTTAATTTGAATTTTTCTTACGAATATTTTTTTTTTTAATAATCGTAGGAAGAAAATAATCATAAATAATTATGCTTTGAGAAAATTTCAAAGTATGAGACGTTGTAATTAATCCAGCGATGATTTGATTTATTTTCTCTTTACAAAATCCTATTGGAAATTTATTTCAAATTTTTTTAAACTTTCCTCAAAATAAAAATCAATCCAATTAATTGCTTGAGTTCAGAAACCAGAAAACACTCAATTTTAATCGTTGGTAAAATGTTTTTGGAAAATATTCAATTCCACGTTCGATTTGTCATGAGTTTCGTGCTTGAAATCAACATGAAAGGAAATCCATATGGAAATTCTATGAGGGGTAGGGGGCATGGGATGAGGTGTGAGGGTGGGAAATGGGCCAAAATACAATTTCGAATGAATTTTCAATACGCTAGAGGAGAGCGAATCATCCAATGGCACGGTGGGGGGAAGGGAAAATATTTCAGTGGAGTTTTCGAAGGGCGTGCGAAAATCCCAAGGAAATGAATTTTGCTGGCGCGATGATGGATGGATTTAACCCCCACACCGTGTAGCACTTGTGGTGTGAAGTGGAAGACAGAGTTTTCCCAAAGGGAGGTCAGGAGAAGAAGAGTACAAAAGGCAAGGGCAAATCCCCTCGTGATCGAAAATTAAAATCTATTCATGAGCCTTTCGAGATATTCCGTGTGGTTGCAATCGCGCTCTCTCCAGCGAGGGGTGTCAACTGTTAAACAACAAACGTACAGTGTATCAATTTCATGGTAAAAAGGGGGAAAATTTATTAGGTTGAGGTTTTTCCATGTGAAAAAGGCCCTTCTCACACTTGTTCCGACTTTCACCCCTTCTGCTCGGGGTGTATTAATGGCCAATTGCTTTGTTGATCTTCTGTGTAATTGAATTAAATTTCAAAGAGGAAGATACTTCTCTGTAAACTCACTTGTTCTATATATGGGAGATGAATTGAAGTATTGGGGGAATTTTTTTCGAGGACACATTTATGTGTTTTGATGGTTTTGGCTCCGGGGAAACATGTGTAAAGTGGGCAGAGACTTTTCATCCCCGCGCGCAAGAACGTTGAACTCTGTGTCTGTGAGGTCACAATGCCGCCTAATTTTTGCTGGCACGGTGCAAATTTTTCAGCCAAGTGTCGCTGTGTAAAAAATAAAACTTTAAAGCCACCCTCATCCCTACATCCCGGCTTTGTGCGAAATGGGGTGGAAAATTTCATCTCAATTGCTTAGCAATTATCTCCGTATTGTGGATATATTTGTGCACCATATCGCCATGAATTTATCTCTCTCACATTTGGGTCTTTCCTTTGCACAGTCTGTCAACGATTCCCATGTGAAAATTCATTTTGTACAGCATCCCACTTGTTTTGGCTCTCATGTGTTTAACTTTAAACATTCCCACACTTTTAGCGACGCAGATCCATCTGCAATGGTGGATGGAGTGGGATTTAATGGGAGCTACTGTGTATACACACAACATAAAACTCGATGAATTTATCCCGAAAATACTCTGCATGGGAATTACAATCCTTTCCCATTATATTTATCCTTTAACACAGAGAGGCGTTGCCAATGGAGGGAAGAATGTGGGTCAGGATGTGTGGCTTTTAATGAGCCCTCCGTAAGCCAAACTACTTACAATGAATCACACCACAATGTCTCTGTTTTCACGCCTAAATGGTTGCGGGAAGAAGTAATTTAATGAAACAGGTACTCGATTGTTTTCTCATTCAGCCGCATTGGGCTTTGCACTTGCTCAAAATTCAATGATTTTTCATGAAAAGTTAACGCAAGATAAGAAGCTTTAACATTAATCTCTCCTACGCATAAAAATTCATCAATAAAAATGATTTACATAACATAAAATCATTTTATGTGATTTCTGGGTGATTTCTCAATCTAAATGATCCTTGTCTGCCAATTCCATTTTCATTCTACATATATAATTTTTTCATAAAACATTTGGCCCCACAATCGAAATCCTTGAACCCCAATACACAGAGAAAAAATTCCTTTTCATCCTTTTTTGTTGCTTATGAGAATGAAAATTTGAGAAAAATGATAAATGACAAATCACAAAAGCAAATATTCGACTTTCGTGAATTCTCTCCGCCGAAAAAGCATTTTTTTCCTGCCTTAGCAAAAAAAGAACCCTTGAGTGAGAAAAAAAAGGAGTTGAATGCCGCAGAGTTTTGCATTGAAATATTTTATCGTGTTGTGGGATTCTCTCCCTCGATATTTATATGGACAAGTGGTTTCATTGTTGTGCAATGATATGGCACTTTTATCCTTCCTTTTCGGCAAAACTTTCCCAATTTTTATTGTCCTACACTCACGGGGTAAAAAAATTCACCCAATATGGAATGAAAAAGGATACACAGGGCGCCCTTAAACAAGGGTGAGATTTTATGCAAATAATCATAAATCGTGTCAAAGAGAGAGAAAGTTCTTTTTTATGGATTGGGAAACAATTGTGCGGTTAATCAGGACAATATTTCAAGAGGGAAGGACCTCCATGCCAGGAGGCACAAAATTGTAGGTCAGTTAATCGCATCTGTGTGCATTTGAATTAAGGATATTCTCTCGTTTTTTTTTTTTATTCATTTTGCACCCAATTGCACCTCGAACACGATTTGAGGTCGTGGAGGGCACTCAAATTTGCCGCCTGATTTATTTGCATTTGCCCTTTTGTTGAACTCCTTCGGGGCCGTCATTGCGGGATGAATAAAACACCCAGGGCAGTGCAGAGATTAACCACAAAAACCCACAAAATCCAAACAATGTGTTTTGCGCCTTTGATGAGCAAATGGGATAATTTCATGTGATCAGAGAGTTTATTAGATGGGAGATCTTGATCAATTAGCAATCATTTTATATAGATACATATTAATTCCATTGTGAGGCGAGGTTTTGGAATTTCAATGGGGTTTAAGTGAGGTAAAACTTAATGAGAGTTTTTTGAATAAATCTTCATTGGAATTTTCATCAAAAGAATTCTCTCTTTGGGCGGTTGAGATGTTTTAGATAAGTTTTTTTTTCAGTTGAAGATTGTGATCAAACTTTAATAGAAGAGGAAGAAAATTTAAAAGAAAATCTCACCAAATAGATCTTCATGAGGCAGAGAATTAATTATGAGAAAATAATTAAATTTTCTTCAAGAAAAAATGTAATAAAAAAATTATTTAAACTGTTTTAGTGAAGAAAGTTTAGAGATAAAAATTAAACATGGCGGAAGCGTTACATAAAATCGCCATCTTGATTTTCTAACCTATATATCGTATTTCTTACAATGCAGCCCTCGATTTAAAATTCTTTGAGAAAATACATCATGAACTTTAAACTCATAAATTAAAGCCGCGAGAGCATCTTTAGAAAAACTTTTCTCGATTTTCTCCATTTGTTTCTCAAAGAATTTTCTTTTAAAACATTTTTCTCTGCAAAAACTGCATCAATACGCCAATAATGCTGGGAATTTATTTAAAATCCCCCTTCGATGTACGATTGATAACTTACTTACAGAACTTATTTCTTTCTTTAATTTTTTTTTGAAAATAAAAAAGCATTGATAAACAAACAGAAATGTTGCCAGAAAGTTTCTTTGCCAAGAAAAGCGTCGATTGCAATAAAATTTTGCAGTCTCTTTACAACACAATAATTCTTTTGCACCACCATTCCTTTGGCGGAGGAGCTTCCTTGCAATCAGGAAAACCATCTCAAAAATGCTGGTGCTGGAGACTTCCTCTGCATGCTTTTGTTATATGCCCTTTTGGATGATATTTCAGCCATCTAACAATACCCTCACTTATATGTTCCTTTTCTCCCTCTTTCTCTCTCCTTACAGGGTGACTGTTCCGGGGTATCAGGGTAACCTCCAGTCTGCAATCTCGCACAGCTCCTCCCTAGCTGCCTGGGAGCGTTTTGGTGTGGAATTCATCCTTACATTCATCGTGGTGCTGGCGTATTTTGTGTCCACCGAATCCTACAGGAGATTCCTTGGGGCCTCCTCACTAACCATTGGAGCTGCCTACAGTGCATGCAGTTTCGTTTCCGTGAGTTTTTTTCCCTCTAAAATACCTTCTTCTGAGCAGGTGCTCACACCAGGTTGATTTTCTCCTCATCAGTCAGCCAATTAGCGCGAAGAAATGAAAGAAAGAATTTTTTTATATCAAAGCAGGAAGACCGACAGAAATTATTATTTTCCTTCTTTTAAGAAAAAAATTTCTGGATATAAACTTCCAAAGAGGCTAAAATAACTGAATCTCATGTTTTTTGTGCAAAGAGAGGAGGAATTTATCGAATTCGGACCCATCTGAAGATTTCTCGGGAATTGCATTTGGCTATCCTGGTGGGATCCTTTTCGGAGCGGGGGGAGAGCAAAGAAAAGAAATAAGTTCAATGCGTTCGAAGGGCAAACAAAGGCACGTCTCACCTTTTGTCATGAATCCCTCGCTTTTATACAAAGATCCCAAACAATTCGTTCAGGATGTCGTTGCAGCGTGTTTAACAAAAGACATCAAATATCGTCTTCTTTTTTTCTCTATATAATTTATTCTTCTACCTGGATGAGGATTTGTTGGCAAATGTCCCTGAAGAGACGACGACGACAATTTATCCTCCCAAATCGAGGAAGAATCACGACCATGGAGAATCCTTTGCAATTTAAACACGCTTATTTATACCTCCTCTTTGAGGACATTTAGAGAAGTTTTGCAGACTTTTTTCTAAGCAAAGAAAATGAACCATTTTGGCAATTTTTTATTTGAATTCTTTTCTTCATTTGAGGGTTTTGTAAACTGACCAATTTCACTCAATGGAATTTAATTGCTTAACAATTTGAAGAAAAAAAAATAAAATTTAGAATTCTTCAGTCGTGCCTATACCTCCCCTAGGGCTGACTGACTGACCCCATTGTGTGGGAAATTATTAACCTTTGGAATGCGGAGGCCTTGGTAGTTACGTAGAATGCGAAGGTGGGGTCGTTGAACGACCCCAAAAAGAAGGCCAATTTTCTCCCAAACTATACAACCTGGAGTTGTCGGGTTAGTGCCTATAGATTCCTTATATAGTCCTCTTGCACTCTGCACCACAAATTCGCCGCCCTAAAATACTTAGAAGGAGATATTAGGGAAAAACATTTTTCAATCATTTTTCACAATTTCTTTTTGAGAAATTTGCTAAGAAACTGCAATTTTTTTTTCACTCTTCCCCACATTCCCCTAACTTCCCGCAAAGTGATAAATGGCAATATTTCTCGAATATTCTTTATTGTTTTGCACATTTACATGCTTCTAATTATGTTTTATGTTGTTTATGCTCTAAAAAATTTTCCGCAGCATGACCGTTACACCAATTTTTGAATTCCCTTCTTCTATATTTTCCTTAATAACTTTTCTTGTGGTGGTCGGATTGAGCTGAAATTTTTACACAACCTCCTCAGATAACCAAAGAACTTATTTCCAAAAGATGGGAATGGTATCTTATATATTTATGGAGATATAACACGAAATATAGCGCTGGGGTCGTTCAACGACCCCGCTCCGCATTCCAAGGGTTAATCAGTTAAAGGGGACACCCACATTCAATTTATTTGAATATTATCTTTGTCCAATAACCGCCCCTACCACTAAAATCAACTTATACAGCATATTAAATATTGATTAGTAGGACCTAAATTCTTCGTGTGCCGCATTTATTGATTGGATTGAACAATAATTTCTCAGCCTATGAGCCCCAGATAGCCATCGAGAATCAAAAGAGATTTGAATAAAAATATCATTTTCACGGTAGATTGAATTTAAGATAAACTCATGGATAAATCTCGTGGCTTTTATTGTTTTTTAATAAACCAGAACTTTGTGGGAAAAATAAGTAAAAAATCTGCCTAAAAGGTATTAAATTAATGGTTTATGATTTAGGGAGGATAAAATAAACAGAGTATCTGTCTGTAATGGGTACACATATCGCGGCATTTATTTAGAAAGGACAAAAGGATAAAATGAAATGCTCTGAAAATATTTACAAGCCCCAATTTCTTTCCATTTATATAGGTAAATTAATTAATTTTCCCTTATTTGTAGCATTTATTTCCTCAAATTTAATTGAAAGAAAATAATAAGAAATTAATGCAAATTAAATCCTTTTAAATATGCTGCTGCATAAAGATTACAGGTAGCATTAAAAGAACGTCTAAAACTGTCCCCATTAATTCGTGAATCATTAAATTTGCTTTAATCCCAGTATAAAGAATAATTTCGCACAAAAGCAATAAAAAGTTTTATTATTTAATATTTTTTCACGAAGAAATTAAATTTTTTTTATTCCAAACTCTGGCCTTGTGATGTGGAATTTTCGGGGGGAATTTTGTGATGTAATATAAATAATAAAATGTAAATTATATTAAAGAACATAAAAGTAAAAAAGATCTCCACATACAATATTTTTGATGCGTTAATCAACCCCCATTATTGATTTACTACCTGTAGTAATGGGCAATAATTATGGAGGGCCGATGAGTATCGATTGATTAATGAAAATGAGAATCTATGATGATAAAATCAACATTTTGTGGGTTAAATTATTGCAGAGAGGAGGAGGAAGAGAGAGTAATGATTGAATTCTATTTCCATCTAATTTCAGATGCCTTACCTGAATCCCGCTCGATCGCTGGGACCGTCATTTGTGCTCAATAAGTGGGACAATCACTGGGTTTACTGGATGGGCCCCATGGTTGGAGGAGTAGTCTGTGGCCTCCTCTATGAGTACATCTTCAACGCGAAGCGATATCAGAAGCGCACAAAAGATAGCGCAGACAATGATTCCTCATCCCTCCAGTCTGAGGATGAGATGGACTATCACGTGGACATGGAGAAGCCAACGCTGCCGCTGCCCAAATTCCACGGATCCTCATACAACACGTACAGATCTGCTGGGGGGATTCCCGCTGGGGGTCCACCATACCCACAGAATCTCTACTCAACAGCTCCAGCGAATAAAATGGAACCCATCTACGGGGGCACGAGATCCCTCTACTGCAAATCCCCACCGCTAACACGTGCCAATCTCAATCGATCCCAATCTGTCTATGCTAAGAGCAACACTGCCATCAATCGTGATCTCGGTGGGGTTCCTCGTCCTGGACCTCTTGTCCCCGCACAAAGCCTCTACCCGTTGCGTGTAACCCAAACCCAGAGTAGCCATTTGCAGAATCAAAATGTACAGAATCAGATGCAGCAACGTACTGAGAGTATCTACGGCATCCGTCAGGCTGTGCGTCAAAATGAGAATCAAACCTTTCAGCCCATCTATGGGACCAGAACAGCACCCAATACGGGGGATGGTTTGAAGTTTGACCGAGAATCCAGGAGACCTGATTCAGTTTACGGCGTTTCGGGTTCGCGAAATCGCGGGCAATCAGCTCAGTCAGATGATAGCTCGTATGGTTCCTACCATGGTTCATCATTAACACCAACTGGTCGCTCAGTGACTACGCAGCAACCCAATGGAGATATTCCCTTGAACACTTACTCATGCACACGTGGGCAGCAAACACAGGGTGAGCGAAAGGTGACAAACAATGGGCAGCACCAGCAGCATCAGCAACATCAACAGCAACAGCAGCACCAACAGCAGCAGCAGCAACATCACCAGCAACCAGGGAATGGCTACGGGTGCCAAAAGCAGCAGCAGCAGCAACAACAACAGCAGCAAACGTGTGTTGGACCACCTCCTCCGCCACCACTCCAGCATCAATATCTTCATCCCATAAGGCAGCAGAACTGAATTGAGCTGCAAAAAAAATATTAATATTCCCCCCATTCATTAAACCCTGACCTTTATACCCTCTAGTGACAATAAGATAAAATATTGAAAGGCAACAGTGGTGGACAGAAGAACAAGAACACCTTGATTTTCAAGAAGAAATATCGCGGAGATCGTGCAAAGATCAAAGAAATATCACGGAAAATTGTAGAATTATTAAAATATTTTTGAAGGTTTCTTAAATATTTTTAAAATTATTTAATTTTATAAATAAAACAGATTTACTTCCAACATTCTTTCTGAAAACTTTTTAAATGATTTTTTAAACTAATTTTTTTATGAAAAGAAAAACTGGAAAATTAATTGAATAATTGAAAATTAAACAGAAAAAATGAGGTCGATTCTGTTAAAAAACTTTTCTTTTCTATTAGAATTTATCAGTTATTAGATTTTGACAGTTTGTTTCTTTGTCTCTTTAATCGTGTTTTTTAAAATAAAATTACGTTTCCAGAACTATTTAAAGAACTTTCTTATCTTTTTTTGTTTGTTTTCTGGAATAACTAATCCTTTGTTTTTTTCTTTCTTTCATGGAATGAGAATAGAACGATATAAAAGTATCAACTGTTAAAATCTCACAAGAACTTTAAAGTTTTAAGGAAGGAAAAAAAAAGATTTTTGACAGAATATTGATCAGAATTAATTTGAAAGTCAAACAGAAAAGAAAAATCATTATCTAAGAATTTTAATTAGAAAAAATTCTTAAAACGCCTCTAATTCTTTAATTTAAATTCTAAAACATTCCTAAAATGTTATTAAATTGATTTAATTTTCAAAATTCAACACTTCCCAACGAGAACATAATGAAAATTCCATTTAGATCAGTAACAATGATGCCCCCACAGAAATTCCTATTTGAATAATATTCATCGATTAGCGGGAATTTTCCATACGCCATCAATGCTTTATGTGGCTAATCCATTCCCCAAAAAGCCCCAAATTGCAAAACTAAAAATAGGAAAATTCTCACAGCAGGAAGGGTTAACTGTGCGCGATATACACCTCGTGATGATTGTTCGATTCTCACCGTGCCAAAGTTTATTTATTTACTTTTTCCATAAAAGTAATACAAAATAGCGCTGGCGGGCAGAAAAAAATCACCTCTCTTTGCTCTTTGCGTGAAAATCAGTCGCGAAAAGTCGGGTAAATATTTATTAACACCTCATATACCACGAAAGGAGAGTTATGGCTGCTAAATGGGGGCCACAGGTCTCAAGTTCATCGTTGAACTCTTCATGGTTTCCGTCGTGCTAATCAATTTGCTCACCAGAGACTTTGGGAATTTTTTCCTCCTCCTTCTTAAAGAACATAAATTAGATTGAGGTGTGACGATCTTCATGTTTGCCACTGTACGCATTTTCTTTACAATTTACAATGTAATAGCGATCAGAATCGCTCTCGTGGTAGTTAGATGCGTAATATTTGATTATTTCCCATGTTGACTCTAATATATTATATTATACACGAAAAAAAATGTTTAGCTACAAAATTATTATATATATTCTATTTATAGGAAAAAAAATCTCATATATTGGTAATAAAACCTATGGACTGATCTTTTTTTGGAAGACCTCTTACACATCGATTTATCTAAAAAAAAAAGATTTTTTCAATTTTTTGTAAATAATTTATTTCCTTGTGAGATTGATCATGTGAATTGATTTTTTTTTGTATTCTCCTCTCTGTATAAGCTTGAGGTAATATTCTCAATTTATTTTTCGTGTAAAACAGCCTCTCTTTTTGGGCTTTAGCCATAAAATTATAATTAGGCAAGCGTGTGAGATTTAGTTAGTAATTAATTTATAGACAGATACAATGAATAATTAATTTGTAAATATTTCTTTTGCAATTCTCTTCCTTTTTCTTGTGACTTTGGATTTTAAGTTTAAGTGGAGAGAAATAAAAAAAAATACACACACACAGCTGTAAAAGAAAATAAGAAAATAAACCTTCCCGATAAAGTTTTGAGGTTTTCTCTCTCTTGGCAAAAATTAATTGTCGAAGTCTCCTCATGGATGAAATTAAAATTTGCACCATTATCGCTTTAGGGCGGCGCTCGTCGTATTTTCTCACAGAAAAAGATTTTTTTTGCAGTGTTGGGGAAAAGAATGGAAAATTATCACAAATGGTAATGAGTTGCTTAATGTTATCAATGAATTGTGACCGCAATTGTGGAATGAAAGTAATAGTGCTCTATGTAGGTAATATAGTGCGTAATTGCCGCTACTTTTTCATTTTTTTCATGAAAAATTTTCAATTTTTCTCTAAATAAAAGATTATTTAGAATTGCAAGAATTTTCGATTTCTTACTTACTTTCAAGTTGTTTCAAGTTAATTGTGAGATCATTGGAAGTTCAAAGGAGTGTTTATCTGATTGTGAGTGAAAATCTTCGGATTTTTCATTGAGGTTTGGATTATTCTTCGAAAAGATTCAGGCTATTTGCTAAGATTCAGATTATTCGTCAAGAAAATTCGGATTATTCGGCAAAATTCAGATTATTCGTTGAGATTTGGATTATTCTTCTAAATGCAGATTATTCGTTAAGATTCAGATCATTCGTTAAAATTCATATTATTCGTTGAGATACGGATTATTTGTCAAGTTTCAGATTATACATCAAGGATATTCAGATTATTTTCAAAATAATAACTATTAGTCAAGAAAATTCTGATTATTTGCTAATATTCGGATTATTCTTTAAGAAGATTCAGACTTTCTAACATTCAGATTATTATAGTCAAGGAAATTTAGATCATTCGTCAAAATGGTCAAAATTCAGATTTTGTTCTTAAATTCAAATTATTCGTTGAGATTCGGAGTATTCGATAAGATTTGGATGATTCGGTAAAATAAGTCGAAATATTCGACAGATAAACACCCCTTTTGGGAAGTTCATTCCTCAATATGTATTACATTTGTTGATTTACCCTGATTCTCTTGATTTTTTTTCTAATTTTTCCTGATTTTCTTTACTTCTTTTTGTTGCCTCCATTTTTCTTCTAAATCTTCTGATTTTTTAACTTCCATATTTATTCTTATAGTTTTTTTTTAAATAACTTTCTCCAATTCAGCAGTTTTTTATTATTAATTTTTCCAACTGAAAAACAAAAAATAAAAATTCAATTTTGCATAAAAGAACATTAAAATAAATTTCCTTCTATATTTGCACCACATGTTATTTAAATTTTCCTTGCTCCCACAAAAGGTCATTGCAAATTAGCTGACTTAGCCAACAAAGAAGTGAAGAAGATTTTCACAATTTTCCAAACTCAACGTACAATATTCCACTTAATGTGTGTGAAGGTCAAAATTTTAATACACTTTTCCCCTCCACCTGTAATATAGTTCTTTTGTAGCTTTTCTAGGTGGGAAAATAACATGTTGTGTGTGGAGAGAAAAATGTATTTTCGATGGTGGGCCCGCGATGTCCCGCGTGATGGTTATAACATTAAAAAGTGGAACATCATTGTCTGTACTCGGAAGGGTGGAAAAATACCTTCTCAACCACCATCAATCTTTTCGCGGCACCTCAACTCTTTTTTTTTCCACCGTCGTACGCAACTGAATTCATTCTCAACCTTCACCGACTAAATGGAGGCGTTTTTCATTCAGGGGGGATTTTCCTCCACCTCACACACACGTGCGCATTTTGGGGTCAAATGACTTTGGGTTTTTTTTTCTTATTATTCGTTTTTTTTTTTTTGGAACAAATTCCAGCACTGAGCCTCACAAGTTTATTCTCTCCACCCAACTTATGGCTTTTTTAATTGAAGTCTATTGAATATATTGGAAGAATATTAATTTGATTTTATTCCTTCCGTGAATTCTAAAATAAGCAAGAATTTCCAATTTGTGTGTTGGAATTTTTTTTTCTTTATTTGTAATTAGAATTTCTTGCATTCATGCATAAAAAATTCAAAAGGAAATGATTCAAGAAACAAACATTGAAAATTCTAAAGATTTCATATTTTTATTACAATGTTGCTTTTGCTTAGCAAAGAAGTTCTTTAATGATTTTATTGATCATTTAATTTGCGGTTTAGCTCCCTCGCATTGATTATTTTGCTTGAAAATGCATTTTATTGATTTTTATTACATCTTTTACACGCGTTTTGATTCATTTTATTTATTCTTCAGGAGAGCTTTTTGAAGTTATTTTGGAGATTAAGAATTTCTAATTTATTCGTTATGTTTTACATAATTTATGAATCAATTTGATTTATTTTATTGAATAATCTCGGGAATTATATTGAGAACACAAAGTGTCGTGAACTTTGGGCTTTTCATACTGCATCGTACCTATATTACATGTAGGTAATTTGTAAATAATTCAGTGAGTTCTTATAAAAGTTATATATAACAGTTAAAGTAATCAAGACTGAAGTTTATTTTGGGTCATTATTCATATTTTTGTGGACAAATTGAATATTCTGTTCTAGTTTTAATTCTCGCTCTGAAATTTAAAAAAAAAAGTAGGTTAGTATCTTGTTACAATTTATCGTTCAATTTTTGAAAATTCTTAATAAGAAAAAAAAAACAAATTGGAATTTTTAATTAAGTAATTATCAGTTTTTCTTCAAATTTGTAAATAAGCGTTAAAATTAAATTCATGTTTTTTTCTTTGGCTATTCTTGGATGTTTTATGATTTTCCTTCAATGATATTTTGTGCCTCATTTGTATCTTTTAATGAAAAATAACATAAACTGTTAGACTCATAGTGAATAAACTCCTTTTTATAAGAGATTCTTATCTCTACGAATAATTGCTTTCAGAACAATATATTCTTAATTTCAGAATGCTTCAAATTAAGCCTTATTTAAAACATCACATCTCACCTTTAAATTAAAAGAATATCCCTTAAAAATTAAATCCAAAGACTCATAAAAAATTAGTTAATTTTCTCACTAAATCTGGGATATTTTGCTTAAGAAATTCCTGCATTGTCTGCACAAATGACTAAACAAATAAATAGCCTCAAAGCAGTTTAATAAAACATATAGCCACCATTTCCTGCAAGCTCTAGTAAAGTGCTCGCGCAAAAGTTTCCAAATATTTTGATCTGCGAGTATACGAAATGCTATTATTTAATTGAAAATATAGAGAGTATATTACTTAATCAACTTCAATGTGATTTATGTGTGTTGCTCGCGAGTAAAAAACACCCGAAAATTTTGAATAATAATTCACGATTAGAAAGGCACTGAAGCACAATATCCGGACACCCCTTTCCGCGCGGGGGCTTCCTTTCCAGAACATGGAGCGCTGGAAAGCGGGAATAGTTCTTGCGACGGTTCCTGCTGATGGAAAGAGGAAATGAGTAAATGTTGGAATTTTGCAAATAGCTCGCATTTGGTCATATACAAGAAATCCTTCTTTGGGAGTTCAGGGATTTTTTGTAGGAGATTGAGAAATGTCTCGTCGTTACCGTGGCATTGACCCAAATTGGCCGGATGGGATTCCTACGGAAAGTTAGGGGTGGAACGCGAGCTCGTGAAGGATATAATTTTCGGGCTTAACCGCCAAAAGGGGGGTGTGGGATGTTTCACTTTTCGTGAGAAGTGGAGCTTTGGTGCCCACCTGGTGGCCGAGTGGTGCTGAAAATGAGTCTTTGGGCTTCGGTTGCGCGCACCAAAGTGGAGCGCGCCCCACTCACGGAGTTATTTCATAGTTGCATGTGAAATAAAAACGATTCAGTTCTGTGGCAACCACCGAAGTGTGTGGAGTGAAATCTGGACGGTTGATCTTTTCCCACTCTCTCAGGTGTTTATATAGAAAGTGCTGCTGAGAAGACATTTTTTTTCGCCTCTTCTTAATTTTTTGGGCTGAAGAAGAGATTTGAGATGGAGAATTTTTTGTGGGTGTTCTACTTCATAATCCTCCTTGCGGCAACATCGTGTGCCCTGCAGACGGAGGCAGCAACCGCAGAGGAAGTCACTGCAGCCGCAGGGCAGGATCACACGGAAATGGTGACAAATCCAACGATGGAAGTGGTTACAATTGCCGGGCAGGGAAGTGAAAATTCCGCCAGTGGATCGACAATTTACGTCACACTCCCACCTGAGGATCAGAGCCCGGAAGCTGGAAGTGTTGCACCAACATCCACTCACATGCCATCCATGTCCACAACGGAGGTTGCACAACCAGCGGCGCCACAGCAACCATCGAGTAGCCCTCAGGTGTCGCAAACAAATGCCCCACCAATTAAGGGGCCCACCCCAGCACCCCCACAGGTAGCTGCCAATGAGATTCCCGAACGGAATGAGGACAAACCCATGGCGGCATCCAAGAATAGTCATGAAAAACCCCGCGGAATGGATAATGGTGCCTTCGCCACAACATCCTCCCTACCCATCCTTGTGGGTGTCATTGCACTAACCCTCGTTGTGCACTCCTAGACACCACAACCACCCCCATAAGTCATCTACCCCCTCAACCTTCCCACCAACTTCCCTCCCATACAGCAGAACTCCCCAGCTCTGGCTGACGCAAATCCCCCGCGCCATTGAATCACCTCCCACATCACCTTCCCACCCACCCCACCCACTCTCCACAAAAAAAACCCGTCAAGCTCAACTTCCGCCACCCTCCCCCCCTTGTGACAGTGCATGTGATGTGAGATGATCGTGTTTGGGAACCAAAGAAGATGAAATCACCAACAAAATATTATGGTTTTATTTTAAAAAGAAGAAAAGAATAGAGTTTAAAGAAGAGAAATAATGTTAAAACAAAAAATATTTGTAAAAATTAAAAAGATGTCGTGAAGTGTGTTATATGTGTTGTTATATATTTCCCTCTTCCTCATCAACAAAAAAATTGGATTAAATATCTGGGATGCATTGATGTGTTAAAAGTTCATCTCATTTTGGTCATCGATCTCTTTGAGTAAATGACTTTCTGTTTATACAAGAAATATTATACGTGAATTCCGCTTTCTAATCACCCAAACACCTCATGGAAATTTTTCTGCGTTGCTTCTCAATTAGCGTCTCTTCCAAGCCAATATGGTTGTGCTTAAAACACTTTAAAACCTCCGACTTCTTTTTTTCATTTTAAACGGAAGAAATGGAATCGTGTCACATTTTTTTTTCTTTGAAAAGGACATTTTAGTGTCAATGAATTATTGAAGAATTGCGTGGGGGAGGTGATGGGAAAACAACCTGATGGACTACCCATTATATCGATCATCGTGAAAGTAATATCCAGTGGGAGGGATGTGCTGAAGAAGTTCCTCTTTTACAGTGAAAAGTTCAGGAAAGTCGGAAAAGTTTACTGAAGGAAAAACTCTAGGATTTAATGTTGCTACGAAACTATGCGACATACAGGAAGAATTTTCTTTCTTTTCTTGCGTCTTCTTGTTTAGAAAAAAATGCGAAAATGCTGGGAAATTTCCTAAAAATATTTCAATTTAAATATTAAGTCCTGGCGAGGGAGAAAATCCTGGAAATTCAGGATCATTCGATAAAAGTTAATAAATTTCTTCTTAAATATTATTACGTTGTAATTTTCATAAAATACCAGAAATATGGGTCAAACAGTGAGGTCAGAAATTCGTTTTTATTTAATAGATTTCATGCTGAAAGACTGAGAATAGTTCTTCCTAGATTTATTCATTCTAACGTGAATTAAAACTCATTAAAAACTAGTCGGAATATTCAGGATATCAATTATTGTATTTAATCTTGAGATTGACTTCAAATTGGACTTAGGACAAAGTGGCCAATTCGACTTTTTTCAATCGCCCTAGAATTAAAATCTTTTTAATATTTCGTGATATTTTCTACATTTGAGTAAAGGGAAGTTTCATTATTTCATGATCGTCAAAATCTCAGATATTAAATCTCAAAGATTTTTGGAAAATCTTGAGCAAGCAGTTACATTTCTAAGATTATCTTTTCAAAAAAAAGAAAAGAAATGTCTAAGAAATTAAATCATTTAGAATAATTCTAAAATATATTTTTTTCTTTTATAATTCTTAAAAATAACACTCGCGATCGCGTAAGCAATGTAAACTACGCGTAAACGACGTAAACATTGCGTATGGATTGAAGCGGTGTAAGTGTGAGCAGAAAAAAATCATCGTTTGACTTAATTGGTTAATTTTTCGCTAAAATAGAAGAAGTCTTAACTGCAAAGATATGACTTAAAGAACATTAATTAAGAATAAGATTTGCTCATGTTTATCGTCTTACGCATCAGCCATCTTTGACGCCATTTTGGACGCCATTTTGGAATTTTGCTTTAGCTATTATTCTCTTAATTTCTTTCTAATTAAATTTCTTTATAATTATCTACAAATAAAGAGGAGTTAGACCAATTATTCAAATCACTTATTTTAGGCTCAAAGAGATTAAGAATTCGTAGAACAAGATGATTGAGAATTAGAAAATAAAAAGAAAACTTATGTTAAACTTTTAAATTCTTTATGTTTTGAATTGTTTAAATTATTTAAATTAGCTGAATCAATCAGTGTGGCAAATTTAAAACAGGTATATGTAGAAATATTCTAATTTTGATTCTTCTTATCAAAATTAAAAGCTTCATAATAAATCCTGCAGAAAAAACAATTTTTCAAAATGTCTTCCTGCAAATAACGAAAAAAAAATTGAAAAAATACATTTCAGAGTTTCCCTGGAATTCTTAATGACTTTTTCCGTGCTTTTCTTGCACCTCCCATACAAAGGAAGGCAAGAAAAACAATTTTGAACTCAATAAATTACTCACGTTAATGTTTTTTCTTTCAATTTGAGGGCAAGAAAATTAGCGCTATTGTCATTCTTCGCCACGGGCTTTGGGCAATTAGTGAATGACCTTCTTCCACCTTGATTGATGCACTTTATGCGGAATTATCACTAATTTGTGATAATTTATTCACAATAAACACCTTCTTTTGGGCACGTGGCGAACTAACCGTTAAATCCGCGAGTGTCCGTTGCGAGAATTATTTGAATTTGAATGTTTGGCGAAGCGAAAATTTGATTAATCGCCGCTTGCAACAGCGATTGTCGTATCTGCCTGCTGGAAGATAGGATATTTGCTGTTGTAAGCTGTGCAATTGCGTTGTTGATTTTCCACTCCAATTTTGTGACTGTTTTTCTCCATTTTCCCGTGAATTTTCACACAGAAAATTTGCTGAAAATAATGTCGGAGGACAACTCTTGGCGTACTCCGTCATTTCGTCAAAATGTTGTGGCTAAAATGTAAGTAAAAGCAACGAAGTTTTCTTGTTTGCCAACATGGCGAGATTTCTCTTTATAGATTCTGATGCAATTAAATTTTTTTCCCACCACTTCCGGGCAGCAATGAGGCAATCCAGTCATCGGGGATGAACACCACCAAGTCCAGCATTGAAATGGAGAATCATGTCTTCGTGAAGGCACGCAATAAGGATGAATATTTGAGCTTTGTTGCGCGCCTCATTCTTCACGTCCGGGAGATGAGTTAGTTTCCTGGAAGGCCCTTCAAGGTTGCGCAGCCTTATGGTTTTATTTATGACTCTCTCTCTTGCAGATACGAAGAATAAAATGCAGGGAAGTTGTGCAGGGGAGGTCAACAACACGAGCGGAATGCCTGACCCAATAAACGCCTTGCAGAATCTCGCCAGTCAGGGTTCACGGCCACAGCAGCAGATGATGGGAATGGGGGGTCCACAGGGTGCTGGTGGCCCTATGGGGGGTCCAGGTGGACCCCAAGGAAGCAATATACCCGCATCGAATCTCCTGCAGACACTCACGCAGGTATTTTTAATTTTTGTTTGCGCCATTCTCTTGGCCATCACTGTGTGCCCGGTAAATTTCCACAGAGTCTTGCGCAGAAGAACCTGATTTTGTTTGTTTGTTTCTTTGCAGCAACAGGCACCAATGCAGGGTATGCAGCAGATGCAGAATCAACGTCCGGGTGGAGGTGGTCCAGGTCCGATGCAGAATCAAATGGGAGGCGGTGGGCAGATGGGCATGGGAATGGGAGGAATGAATCAGGGTGGAGGTGGAGGACCACCAGGGCCGGGTGGTATGCCCATGGGGCCGGGAATGAATGCAGGAGTTGGACCAGGAGGTGGCCCAGGGGGTCCTGGAGGCCCTGGACCGATGCAGATGAATCCGGGTGGAATTCAGGGGCAACCGGGGCAGATGGGTCAAATGGGGGGTATGGGGCAGATGGGAATGAATCCGGGGATGAGTCAGGCACAAATGGGGAATGCCATGACACCTGTCAGCATGAGCCAGGCAGGTGGGATGGGACCCCAAGGAGGCGGACCAATGGGTGGGCCGATGAATGCGGGCCCAATGGGAGGAATGGGCCCTATGGGACCCGGAATGATGGGCCCCATGACAACGGGAGCGAATGTCGTGATGCAACCCAATCAGCAGGGCGGCATGAATCCCGCCATTACGACCCAGGGCGGCGGAATGGGGCCTAATGCGGGACAAATGAATCCCGCCCAGCTTGTTGGGATGCAGCAGATGGCCCGGAAAGGTCCGGAAATGATGATGACGCAGCAGGGAGGTGTTTTTCCGGGTGTACGAAGTGTGACGCCGAACCAATTTCTGCGACAGAGTCCATCCCCATCGGTTCCGTCACCGGCGAGCATGGGGCAGCCCCATCAGCAGGGAATGGTCCCCTCGCCCGCTATGGTGCCATCACCGAGCCCGCAGAGTATGGCACAGGGTCCACCACGGAGCATGGGCGTGATGAGTCAATCACCGAGCTCCACGCTCAATACTCCCGGGCAGGCGTCCGTGTACAGCCCGTTGAATCCGCAGGAGGATCTTCTCTACCGCGAGAAGTATCGGCAACTCACAAAGTACATCGAGCCGCTGAAACGTATGATTGCTAGGATGGTGAATGACAAGAACAACGGGAATCTCCAGAAGATGAATAAACTCCTTGAGATCCTCTGCAACCCCAATCAGCGCATCCCCCTCGAGACGCTGCTCAAGTGCGAGAAGGCGCTCGAGAAGATGGACTTCAAGACGAATGTTTTGGGGCCTGTGAGTGCCCAGGGGGCCAATGCAAAGGAGCACCCAATCAATAATCCCCTCCTGGAGGCTGTCAGTGCTAATCTTCAAAATCCCATTGGCAATCATACGCTGCAGCGCACCTTCCGCCCCTGTCTGGAGGCACTCTTCGGGCCAGACATTAAGAATCTTCCACCTCCGGCTAAGCAGGCGCGTCTATCGTCTCCGGAGGAGCCTCCAGCAGCCACATCAGGCCCCGAAATTCCGCATACCCTCCAGGGGGAAATTGCACGCCTCGATCAGAAGTTTAAGATCAACTTGGACCCTTCTGCTCAAATGGGCACGAAGACCATCAAGCTGGTGTGCTGTCTGGATGACAAATACCTCCCCTGCGTCCCTCCTGTCTGTGTCAGCATTCCCGGTGAGTTGATTTTTTTCTTTCAATTTTTCTTTAAATAAAAGGAAATCAATGCAAATTGCCCGTTGCATCAACACTTGTCGTATGAAAAAATGACAATTTATTTTTTTGAAAAGTTTAATTTCTTTAAAAAATGAATTATTGAAATAAAAAAAATTAAAAATAAACTAAATAAATTTAATTAAAAAAAAAATAATTAAATTAAATTAAATAATTTTTTTAACAAATTTCAATCATTTACAATGTTCCAAGAATTACAAAACAAAACTAAAAATAAAAAATAAATTTAATTAAATAAAATTAAAAAAAATTACCTAATTTTCAATCATTTACAGAGTCCAAAAAATTGCAAAGAAGATTTAAAAAAATAAAATAAATTTAATTAATTTTATAAAATAACAAAAAAAGCAAGGAAAATTTTATATTTTTTCTTTTAAGCAAAGCAAAGAAAACTTTTGAATAAGAAAATCTAAATTTTACTTTTACTTTTGCTCAAGATAAATGTGCTAGAAAAAGTACAAAAAAAATTTTTCCCCTTTCAATGAATTATTTTAACAAAATTTTAGCAATAAAAGGCTTCTATTACTTTAATTTGTTTTTTATTAAACAAATAAAATAAATTAATTTAATTTATAAAATTAAAATAAATAAAATGCAATTTATTAATTTGATTGTTTGTTTAATAAAAAAAAAAAAACAAATTAAAGTAAAAGAAGATTTTGCTTGACTAAAATTTTGTTCAAATAATTCATTGAAAGGGAAAAAAATATTTTTTGTAATTTTTACAGCACTTATCTTGAGCAAAAGTAAAAGTAAAAAGATTTTCTTATTCAAAACTTTTCTTTGTTTTCGTCTAAATGAAAAATAAATTTATCATGTTTTTAGGTGTGATTTTTATTTTAAAAGTCTTTTGAAGAATCTCATCTCATTTTTCTCGGATTACTGTGAATTTTTTTTTACATGCAGCATAATCCCCTGAAGCATATGCCCTCCCTGTAGTACTATCCAAACTTTATTTTTTAATAACAATCATTAATCATTTTCTAAGACAAAATGAGAGTAGAGATGCAAATCATTCAACATTTTTTTCTAACTGACAACGTTCCATAGAGAGATAAGAGCAAGAATAAAGCTGCAACAATGTACAAAAAAAAGATCAAGAAAAAATATTTAAACATGTCCTAAATTCAACTCAACAAACACTAACATTTGATAAAGACGTCGCTTATCGTGGAGAGTTGAGCAAAAAGAAATAATTTTCTTGTCGCAGCAAAAGGCACGTTTTCAATTGGAATTTTTGTGTGGGGAAATTATTGGGTAATAATGCAACATTTTTGGGGCACACGGTGTGAAAGAGATTTATTGGCATTGACCGCAAGTTTATATTTTTGTTATTTTTTAATGTTTTTCTTTGACCCACAGAGGACTATCCAAAAACAGGACCAACATGCAATCTTTTGGAGCAAGAATACAATGCAACGCCCTTCCTTGTGGCTATTCAGAAGGCTCTCACAGCGAGAATCTCCAAATTGCCGAGAGATTTTACTCTTTCGCACCTCCTGGATTCGTGGGAGTTGTCCGTACGACAAGCATGTGCCCCCGTTCAGGTTAAGCCAAGCCAGACGACTGTTCTCCTTGGGATCTAAAGGGGACTATACTCGCAAAAAAAGAAGGTAAATACATATAACTATGATGAATCTACTAAAAGACAAAGATGGAGGTAAATTTAAGGAACAAAATGGAAAAAATTAGAATAGATTAAGGACCAAATAAAGGGCACATAACACAAAAGCTTAAAGAATTTGTTTAATTGCCACAGTACACGTATAACTCTCAGGTAGAGTACGCCCACCTCCATAGCACACCCTCTCTGCGTCATTCACGAGTATGACGTGACTTGGAGGCACTACCAACGTTGCTTCGTGCGAAGGTCACACAAAGTTGGAAAAAAAACTCTCAAATTGATTTTCTCAATTTTGCAGCTAAATGAAAAAATAAAAAATTAAAACATTGCCGTGGAATTTCATGTAGAGTCCACCGCCGCTGCATTTGCGGAGCTTTCACAATGCATTGTGGGTGATTAATTTGCTTCTTTTCTTAGCTACGAGGAGTGTGTGGCCTCAAAGAGTTTTAAAGAAACCGTCTTTCCTTTGATTAATTTACATTGAAGATTAACTTATCGGGTCAGGAGATTTTTTTGCAATTTTCAGGAGGATTTATTGCAACTCTTCAGGAGATCTCTAGGCCATTTAATTAAGAAGAAAGAAGGTGAAAAAAATAAGTTAAAAATATTATTTTTAAGGTACCTAATTTAAAATCAAGTTTAAGTTCAAGATTAATTTTTGATGAAAGTTGTAAGAAATTATCTCTAAAAGAATAAAAAGAAATTTTAGAAATTAATTAATTTTCAAATAGAAGCATTTTTAGATTAACAAAAAGGAATATTCAAGGATTTTTTTGTATTAAAATGTCCTTTAAAATTAAATAACCAAAATATTCAAAAACATTCAGAAAATAAAAGATTTTTTTCTCAGAATTTCAACTTAAAAATTTTCTTTAAAGCTGATTTTTTAATCAAAAATTTAAGTCTTGTTTGACATTTCCTCAATTCCTTTGGTTGATTTGTACGAAGTATAATCAGCTGGAGCATTTGCATCTTTCTTTTGCAGTCCTTGCAATATAATCCTAAGTTTGTTTTATGTAATTTGTTATATTAAAATGTACTGGTAAGCTGACCAAGCTTACGGGAGCTGTGTTTCTTTCAGTGTACCAATTTTGTGAGAGCAAACTAGAACGCGAATTAGTTTAAATACGCGCAAAGTCGGGAAAAATTGAAAAGTCATACCCTAAGAAATGTTTGGAAGGCCATATCTCGAGAACGGATCCATAGATTTTCATAAATATTTTTTTGTTTGAAAGGTCTTGAAGTCAGCTATAACATATCGAAAAATGACAAAAATTTATGTAGCCATTTTCGAAAAATTCGAGTTCGAAATTTTCGAAAACTTTGTTTTTGACTTTAGCGCCTCTTGCGGTCATTTCTCGAAGTTGCAATGTTCTAGACATTTGTAGGGTTTCACGAAACCTTTCATTTGCGCTTGAGTTGATCAAGATCGGACTTGTAGAACCCGAGATATGACATGCCAACTTTGGAAGGCTATATCTCGAGAACGGATCCATAGATTTTCTTCATTTTTGGCATGGAGCTAGATAATATGGTCAGCTACAACATATCAAAAAATCAAAAAAATTTATGTCGTCGTTTTCGAGATATTAATCGAAAACTCATCGAAAATTTTGTTTTTGATTTTTGGCCCCCTAGCGGTCACTTTTGAAACTTCGGATGTTCTAGAGAGTTGTAGGGTTTGTTGAGATCTTTCATTTGACCCTGGGTTGATCAAAATCGGTCAAGCCGTTTTCGAGTTATGGTCGATTTTCGATGAAAAATTGTGGCGGCCATATTGACTAAACGGCTTGACCGATTTTCGAAAATGAGGTATCGTTGGAAAGGTCTTGATGGCCCCTACAACATATCAAAATTTCAGACCTCTAACTATAATAGCGGCTGAGATATAACGAAAACAAAATTTTGAGGTTATTCAAAATGGCGGACGCGGGGGTGGGGGGGTGAATTTGACCTCATATTCGGATTTCTTCAGGTCGATATTTAAACTTTGCCGTTTACCGCAAGTCTCTATCTATTACCGTTCTCTTGCAATTTAAGTTTATAATCCGGCCGGACGGCTGGACGGACGGCCGGCCGGAAAAAAAATTTTTTGGCGCATACGTTTTTTGGAATGTGGGGACCCTAATTCGTGCTCATCCCAAGTTTGAGCCCGATCTGACGACTTTCGATTTTGCTCGGTACACAAAAGCTGTGTCTGAAAGAAACACAGCTAAAAGTTATAATACATTTTGAAGATAATAAATAGTTTTTCATTAGAAAATTTTTATCTAAAAATTTTCTTTCAATGCCCTGGCCCGAGTTTTTATTGAAAAATTTTCTTTAAATGTCTTAGTTGTTCAGAATTGAAATATTCTCTGACTTTTTTGTCAATTTCTTTGATTTGTTTTGTATACAGCATAATCATCTAGAGCATAAGCATCATGCATCTTCCCAGCGCTCCCTACAATACTATCCTAAGTTTATTATAATTCTAAAATAATATTTCCAATAAAGTCTTCTAATTAAAAAAAAACTAAATATTTCTTTTGCAAATCTTATATTTTCCCAGACAGTATACTAAAAACTTGGAAGCATTTTGAAGATTAATTAAGATAATCCTCAGGTAAACCTCAAGTCTAACAGTCACCAATGCTTTTTTCTTATCACATGTACGCGCTTTAAGCTCTGCCATGACGACAAATTCTTTGCGTTTTTAGATTGGAGAATTTTATTTAAAGAATAACCTTATCTGAAAGCTTTACATACATTCTAACGAAGGCGGTACTTTCCAGTTTTTGCCAAAGTAGTGAGTTTTTTTTCGCGTAAACAGCCTTACGTGGATTGGGGTTTGATTAAATTGATTAAATCGCTTCTTAAATCCTTCTTTGCCTATCAGTTAGCAGCATTCGTACAGTGGACTGTGATACTCAATAATGGATATTTTTCTCAAGTAGATTTCCACTCTATTCGCTCGTCTCGATTAATATAGTTCAATGTACAATTTATTAATTAAAGTATTGTAGATCAAACATCTGACGCTGCAAACTGGAAAGTTTTGATCACACTGACCGGGAAGATTGCGCCGCAGATGATTTATTTATATTTCAAATTGATATTGTTTTATTTTTAAAGAAAGAATTCCATTTTATAAATAAACAGAAGAAGGTTATCTGCTTGAGTTTTTGGCGTATTAAATTAAATTGAAGCCATTTGTGGGGATCGAGTTACGCGACTTGTAAAATATTTACAAAAAGAAGCTGTTTCAATGATTTTAAATGCCTCACATTGCAGAATTTTCATGCGATAAATTTTACTTCATTTAAACCAGCGATGCTCATCGAATACATATTTTGCTTCATCATGAACTTGTATTAAAGTTGTAATAATCATAAATTTCTCTGAGTCTTCCCGAAAGCTCAAGGAGAGACACACAAAAGTCTTTGACAAAAGCGGAAGTTATCGCTGCTGGGTGAGACGAAGAAGGTTCAGGGCGGGTACTTTGCAATCTTGGGTTGATTTTTTCTTCTTTGTATTTTGTTGCTTTGGTCAGAGTTTCTAGAGGCACGTGTTATTTACTTAACAAGCCCACAGTTATTTTTTTTTATTTAAAAGCACGTTTTATGAGTGATTTTGTAAGCTAATGTAGAACACTGATGTAGCATAGATTTCAATCCCAACAAAACATCCAATATTTATGATTCAAATTCAAAAGGAAATGATTTTTTGCATAATTTTGTGATTTAAAAGAAAAATCTTTTTCATTTCATAATATTTTATTGAAGGGCTTACAATTGGGATGATCTTTGTTGATTTTCTTTTGCGATCTTACAAAATTCTTCAGAAAGACTTTTCTCTAAGTTTTTTGTTAAAAAATTAATGAAAATAAAAATTATTTGTGAATAATATGAGTTTAAGCTTTGAGACAAAATTTAACTTGAAAAAATAAAGATCAACCCGGCGCCTCCACTTTTTGTCAGAATTTTTATGAGCTTTCTATGTTCCTTAAAACATTCGTTTCTTTACAATTTTCTAAAACTATCCCTACTTTTAAATGGAGACGCCTGGTTTTGCCCGGCGTCTCCATTTATGCGATCTCATGATCTATAGATCAATAAGATTGCAAAATTTATCAGTCTTTGAACCTGAGAAACGTTCAATTTAATGCAATTATCCACCCCTTGCTGGTTTCTGATGATATTTTCAGAAACCTGGCTCATCGGATGCGATTTATGAGCAATTATAAA
Organism: Lutzomyia longipalpis; assembly: GCF_024334085.1. Lineage (NCBI taxonomy): Eukaryota > Metazoa > Arthropoda > Insecta > Diptera > Psychodidae > Lutzomyia > Lutzomyia longipalpis. Next base: position 35,852,359 of record NC_074708.1, read on the forward strand.
AAAAATGAATGGAAAGGTGCCAAAGAATTTCAATCAAATTTTCATTTTGTTCACGATCATTTCCCATGATCATCAATGAGGTGATCATAACCCGAAATTTCCTTAATTTTTTAGCAGAAAGAATTGTTTAAGAGAAAATTCAGAATTTTACCCAAAAAAAAAAAAGCGATCGAGCACAGACCTTACAGTTTTGTGTGCTTGCGAGATCACTTGAAGTGTGACAACGTGTCTGTTGCGAGCACTTGAGACAAGGCTCGTGTGAGAATAAAGTCCAGACGCTAATGACCTTAAAATTAATTCAAGACCAACGACAGCTTGTTTCTTCCTCTCGTCAATTTTTTTTTTCGTTCAATTTGGCGCTTCTTTGACAATTTTTGCTTTTTATTTTTAGACTTTTAAACAGTTTGTTGTTTATCTTTCGCAACAAAATCAATTCGGTATACAGACAGAAAAATCAACTAAATAGAAGTTGTTTGGCATGAAAAAGCTCGCAAAGCTTTTTTTCCTTCTCTCCCCCGACGTTATCCACGAAAAAAAAAAACAAAGAAAATAAAATTGCTTTTTTCAAACTAAATAATTTATTCCACGCTATGGCGTAAATAAGTTTACTGGATGAGGGAAAAACGTGACTCTTTGCACGTTGTGGACAACTTTAAAATGCGGTTAAAGAAAACAACACGAAAGTGAGGAAAACACAAAACTAGAAATTTCCCAACTGGGCGTAATCAGTATCAAAAGAAGAAGCAAATAAAAACCTCTATCGCTGACTAATAACTACCAAATTTCTTTGGAGAAGCACCGCAATGGTATACAAAAAAAATCCTTCGGGGCTGTAAATCGTGTCGACATCCATCAAATTGGCTACCGATAAGGTCAATTAGGGAGCTCTCAATTGCTCTGTGGGAAAGCACTTGAATTTTCAGTGCTCAATTCACACGCCTGATAGCCAGGCGGTGTGTGTGGTGATAAGAAGAGACTCTTCATCGCGCGGGGCCATCATGGGTGGGTGGGAACACAACAATGGGCCACACATCGCAGTGAAAAAAAAAAGAACGACATACAAAATATAAATCAGAGATCATGGGGAAATTCCACTTGTTGGGCGCGCGCTTTCGTCACAAACGGACAAATATTTGTACTAAATGGAAGAAGAAAAAACATTCAATTTAATGCCCATCGCATTGTTGGGAGTTTTCGTGATAAAAATGCAAGCACGTGCCTCCCTTCGGCGATAACTGCCCTCCAATCGTGACAAGATGAACAAATATATTTTTAGAACTTCGGGGGATTTTCCTCAAAGCTGAAAAGTCAACACATTTTTGGGATGATTTGGCCTCATGCAGGGGTCACCACAAAGTTTATGTTGAAACTTGCATTGTGGAATAAACTAGTCTGACTGTGAGGCGTGTACAAAGACGACATAACTTTTGGGCTGATAAAAATTATCATTATTTTCTTTGCATTTAGTCACAGATATTGTGCAGACTAACCAAAATATGCACTTAGATAGTTGATGGATGATAATTTGAAAAGAAAATCTTTTGAATTTTTAAAAGAAATTTTACGACATTCAGCAGTTTATCAAACTAACATACAAGTCGCTTTTAAGGGTTTTAAGTCAATTTTTTTAAGTTTGACTTAAAATTTGTAAGATTTTCTGATTAAAGAACTTGAATTTTATTAAAAATAAATCTTAAATTGCATTGAATAGAGAGCAAGAAATTTATAAAAGTTATTTTATTTTATTTAATTTTTAATTTTATTTAATTTTATTTATTTTGTTTTATTTATTTTTATTAATTTTTTTAATAAAATAAAATGAAATAAAATAAATAAATAAAACAAAATAAATAAAATTTAAAAAAAATTTAAAAAAAGTTAAAATAAAAATATTATAATGAAGTCCTAGATTTACATTTATAAATTTCTTGCTCTCTATTCAATGCAATTTAAGATTAAAGTTCTTTAATCAGAAAATCTTACATATTTTCCAGGACAACTCAGGAAAATCCAAGCCCGACTTAAAGATTTTAAAACACACTTAAAAAGTTTAAGTCAGACTTAAAAAACTGACTTAAAACCTTAAGACCGACTTAAAAATTTTAAGTCCGACTGAGTAGTGAATTCCGCCCAATAACTAAATGAAAAAAATAAGGGCATAATTAATCTAATTTTTTTTAATAAGTTAAAGAAGTTTTATTTGTAGACTAAATTGAATTTCAAAGGATTTTAGAAATAAATACATCATGTTAGTTCTCGTAGCGATGTTTCGATTTATTTTTTATTTAGAATCTAGGCTGTGTTTACTTAATTAAAATCTTCCGTATTTCCCCCCATGAAGGTCCTTTACAGAAAATCAAAACGTCGCTAATATCTTTAAGACGTTGTATTTATTCTCTTGACTGCCCCTATTGATTCCATCCACGTCAAACATGTTTCACCTGTTCTTAAGTCTTTGTAATAAATTTTTGAAAATCTATTAGTTTTATTTACTCTGTTGAATTACCTTGAAGAGAGAGAGAACTATAAAATGAGTTCAGTTACTTTATATTTCTTCTTAAACACCGCGCTGTATATAATTAAAATTAAATGTAAACTCTTTTTACGTCAATGAGCTTCTTCTGACTTCATAATGAAATAAATGAAAAATAATTTGCTGAAATCCGTGAGAGAAAAACAGTGAGAGAGATGACCATAACACACCCCACACATAAAGAGCTCAACATGAAGAAATAATAAAATATAAAGAGAGCTTCAGAGAGTATGATTGAGAAAAATGGGCGAATGGTCGCGTGAAGGCCTCAGGGCTTTACATATATTTGTTGGACTTTATGTAGGCACAAAAAGTTCCTTGGCTTATGTAATTCGTGCTCAGAATGAGACATAAATCGCAGAGAATCCAAATCACCTTGTCCGGTAAGAAGTACACGTCATTGAAAATCCCAGGGCACGGAATGTCTCCGCCCTGGCCAACAATTTGCTTCTTCGCAGCAACATAAATTGCCCCAGCAAGGCAGAAATCGCCAAGGAATTCGTATTATAATCAATTTCACGCGACCCCCGCATTGTACAGAAGCCTGGCCCATTGCTATCAAATTATTAAAAATAAATAAACAAAAATGAGAAAAAGAAAAAAAAACGGTCCAACTTTGTAAGAAGATGACGCATTTTTGAGCATGAAAATAGCATAAATGTGATGATTTGCGTATTGAAGCGCGGATTATCTGCAAATTGTGGGAAAATTAAGAAGAGCCGCAAAAAAAGCCGCCACAGCAGTGAAAGTCGTGATTTTTCTTAGCAATGTCTTATCACACAGCTATATAGTAGATAATATATAGAAAAAAAGTGTGTGTGCAATTCTGAGAGTACCAAATGGTCGGGCTTGAAATAAATAGAGTTGGTGTGGGTCAAAATCAGCACCCATTCATGCGGTGGCATCGTCACGATCACGCCTTCGGAACGTGAATTTCACTCTCTCATCACATTTGCGCCACAATTGCGTTCACACACCCAGTATTTGCGATTAGAGAGATACGCGCTGAACCCCTCCTCCGGCGGAGCTTGTCCCAAACCCCGCGCGTTCTGGTCAATCACTCTCTTGAATTTCTCCCCCATAAGACCTTACTACGTGGCCGGAACGATAAGATACGTGAGAAATTGGCGAGGAAACAGACATATCGTTGTAATTTATTGCAAAGGGAATGGTATTCCCGATCACAGCCGGTTGGTATCTCCCACAGATCGCGCGCGCTTTAACTTTCAAAGAGATTAAGATTTTTCACGTAGGCCATAGGTGGATGCCGGGGAATTTGGACCCCTTGATTAGGCCCTTTTAGAGGATGAGGCTGTTCTCAAATAAATTAATCTAATGCATACCTATGTTAGTTCTGATTAGCCAAATTAAGCGTGACAAAAAGTTTTAAAAGAAATTTCTTTTTTCTAAAGAAAATATTCGTTAAGGAGGTAAAATGTCGGATAGGGTTAGTAGCCGTAATTATAGCATTAAAAGTACCGGATTAAACTCCAATTTAAGGCTTTTCAATGTTTAATTTAGTTTTGGTGCAAATCTATCATTTTTTTAAGACTGTTCACTCACATTGAATTTATTAAAACATTTTAAAGAAATTCCTTGAATAAAGCAATATGTTGCTTTTATAGCTTTCCAGCGACATTATGAAGAATGAGTTTTACAGCTTAATCTTCAGTTTTATACGTAAAAAAAATAAATAAAAATAATAGATCCTAAAAATAATAAATTGATTAAACGATTCCTTTAAAAATTTCTTTTCTTAAATTTTTTTTCAAAAATTTTCTTAAAAACAGTAATGAAAAATGAGAAATAAACAATGAACGTATGAATGAATGTATTAAAAAGTCTAGATTTTCTATTCTTTCGGAAAAAGTCAATAATTTAATTTTTCTTTTGAAATTAATACTTTGAATAAAACGCATCATTTAATATTTTAAAGATTTTACACATTTTAAGGTCCTTAAAAAAAGGTTCTGGCTTCTATAAGATTTTGGATAATCCTTTTAGTAAATTATCGTTTGTAAGTACAGGGTGGCCAGGAAATTAGGGCATGATTTTAACCGCGAATAACTTTTAATTGGATTGAGATATCTGAAAACTTCTGCCACCAAAAGATGCGTAAACCATTTATAGATTAGATACTTAAGTTTGGACTTATCTAAACATTTTTAAAAGCACAAATATTTAAAAAAAAAACTTTTTTCAAGAGAAATTTATATTGAAAAGAAGATTTAAATCATATCGAAGCTCTCTTCTCTAATTCTTTTTATGAAAATTCATTGAAAAAAATCATAAAATTAACTTTGTTTTACAATAACTTTAAAAAACATAAAATGAATTAAATCCAGCAAATATTTTTCTCATCTTTATAAACAATAAGAGAAAATCTTTATCTAAAAAAATATTCAAAATAAAGTTTTCCATTTCTTTTAATGCGTATTGTGCGGTGAAAAAAAAAACAAACATTATTAAAGCTTTTTCGGTTTAATTGCGTGCTCTGCATATTAATTTAAAGGTTGTTTTCATGACATCGCCATACGACGATGCTTTTGAAGGAGAAATTGGGAAGAATGAGGAAGAAAGGGTATGTGCGGTGTAGAGAAAAAATTGCGACGTACGCCGTTGTATCATATACTTTGACTCTTTGACCGGCAAAATTGTATTTGCCATATTATTTTGCGCATGTCTCATGCACATATCACATGGCAGCGGCGTGCTCAGGCCGCGTACATTGGGAGCAATTTGTGTGGATAGAAAGCATGTGTGAGGCATTGAAGCTGCCTCCTCTTCCCAGTTCACCAGAGCTCAGGGATCGCGTCTATTGTTCCAAAAATGCGATGTTGATAACCCATAGAGGCTAATTTTAGTTTGTCAAGCATTATTGTGGGGTTTTTGCGCGCCCGCACACATCTTCAGAAATGATCAGTGTGACCGTGCCGATCCCCACAAGAGCCCACAGATCCAGTTTCATCTGGATGCTGTGCCTGAACCGAATCTCTGACCTATTTTTTGCCTTCTCCTCATGCCTTTCGTGTCTTTCAGCGACGTCCCCATCTCGCTTTTTGGCACACATTTGGCATTCGATTGTTTTTTTTTTCTTTATTACTTTCGTTAACCTTTGGGTGCCTCTTCGTCTCCTGCTGCTCCCTGCTTACACCCAAGAAATTCCCACAGTCACACATAGCTGAAAAAAACGTCCCCCCATGCCTCGTCAACATCAACGTTGATTGATGATGAAAGTGAAACAATTTTGGCTTCTATATTATTTCAATAATTTATTCTTTGTCCTAGTTAGAAGAATTTTTAACAAATAAAAAATTTCTTTTTCATCTCCTAAAAACATTTTAATTTTTTCTTTCTCAAAACTTGTACTTCATGAAAGGATAAATAGTTTTTAAACACAAATTTTTTTCTTTCTCCTTGCCAAAAACATTTTTTTTGTGCATGAAAAACAAATTATTGGACAATTCATTTTTTTAAATAATTTTTTTATTCTATATAGTAAAGAACCTTAACACCTATTTTGTATGCTTATGTAATATGATTTTTGTTGTTTAAAATCTACGATTAAAGGACCTTTATGGGGGAGGGTGTGGTGTATAGTAAAAAAAGGGGGCGAAGGAGGGAAAGAAATGCATAAAAGAGTTGTTTGCAAGAGTCCCGCAGTAGAGAGTAAAATTTTGTTACCATAACTAGGGGGATGGTGCTCGCTTAATAATTTTATGTAATTTATGTTGTTGAAAGTATTTTATGTGTGATTGAAAAAGTGAAGATCACAGAGTTCTCCTTTGTTACTTTTCCTATAACGTAGCTATATTATAAAGAGGATGACCATCGTGAGATGTGATCAAAGATGATTGATGATAATTACTGAAGAATTCTTCCATGATGTCACTCAACCCGGCAATGGTGGAATGTTTTGCTTGACGGAGGTGGTCGTCAGTCTCTACGAAATCACTTTGAGCATTGATTTCGACTGATTTTGCATCTTGTCGGCCTTTTTGTCCTTTGAGTGACGCTTTACGTGCTTCGAGAGGTGATCACTGCGCATAAATCGCCTCTGGCACACGGGGCAGGCGAACTTCTTCTCACCAGTGTGGGTGCGTTTGTGCCGCGATAGCTCATCAGAGCGTGAGAAGCGACGGTTGCAGCCTTCGAATTTGCATATGAAAGGACGTTCGCCCGTGTGGATGCGTTTATGGGCTTTCAGATGGCTTGACTTGAAGTAGTTCTTCCCACAATTTGGGTACTCACACTCGAAGATTCTTCTTCGTTCAGGTGGCGGACTATTCGTTGTGGCGGCCGCCTTGGCTGGCACAAGGGGTGAGAGTGTCTGGAAGATGACATATTGTCCAGCAGGGATGATGTTCCCACTTGCCGATGTGGCTGTGATGAGGAAACCCTGAGGTGGAAGCTTTGGTGCAATGGCGGGCAATTGAACGGGTTTGGCAGGTGGTGATGGAGTTTGCGGTGGTGCCTCTACAACTGCAGGTGCGGGTGTTGTGGGTTTCGCAACTTCCTCCATTGGTTCACTGGGTGCAGCAGGAACGGGCGTGGTAGCTGGTACCTGAGCTATGGAACTATGTCGTCCAATCTTGTACTTGACACTTCGAAAAACATTAAATGTATCGAAGGTTTGTGGTTCGCTCGATGGCTGCAGTCTCTCAGGTTTCACCGTACCATCTCTACTGGCACGCATAATAACACTAGCTCTCTGCTGCTGTTGCTGCAGCATATTCTCCTGCCCGTAGATCTCATTGGCAGCTTCGGTAATTCGCGAAATGAGATCCTCTTTTGTGAGTCGAAATTCCCGCGTGTCTTCATCTTCCGATGGCGGGGGTGTGAGTGATGTTGTGAAGGATTGTTCACGGGCATACAGTCGCTTCCTCGGGGGTAGGTCTGAGTCATCTTCTGTATCAGATGGATTTGGTGTGACAAACCCCTTGGGCAGGACACTTTCCAATTTTCTCTTCAAACACCGCCCAATGCTGTCCTCTTTCTACAAATGAAACAACAAAAGGAATTCTTGAGTTAGCTGCGTTGGTTGCGTTATGTGCTATGCTACACAAAGGAAGCTTCCTACAAAGCAACAACCATACATGGGTGGAGGGTGAAAAGAAGAGGTGTGGTCTCGTGTGTGGCTCTTTTTTGCGGGCCGGCGTAAATAAAGTCCTTGGGTCTTTATCACACGCTTGACCCTGGCTACTCTGAAGCCAATATAAGTCTCTACTAAAGTGTGGCGCTTCTCCACAATGTTGTTAGCTTCCTCAACGATAATTAACATGGGAAGGTTGTCGCTTTGCGATGAAAATTTTTGCATTTTGCTTCTTCTTTGGACTCTTGGCCTAGAGAAGTAGGCAGAATAACCCGGCTGAGGAAGGGTATATGAGCAGTCGCGGAGGACGAATAACGACGTCATGGAATATTTTCCTTTGTCCCTCAACAAGGACATGAGAACATTAACACGGGCCACCGCGGTGGGAAGCGAGAGAGAAAATAGAGTCATGCGTAATCGTAAGCTTCTTCATTGCTTTCTCTCTTTCACACATACGCGGGACTCATCGCTGTTCCGCAACGTTTCATTCTATTTCCAGACTTAGTTGTATGCAAAGTTCGTTGGGAATGTTTTTCTTTAGTTTTTTTTTTTGCCTTGGTTAAATCAATGAATTTATAAAAGATTTTCTTTGAAAATTGTTCTTTACGGAACAAAACATTTATTATTCTTCTAGGTCCGATCTTCTAGAATGTCCTAGGATTTTAGGTGATTTATCTATTTTTGTTCAAAGATTTCTTTTGGATTTTATTATAAAAGTTTGGCCTTAAATTTCCCCAATCTAATTTTCTTTTATATTTAATTTTCTAACAAAGCTTCTTTACGGATCTGGTTAAATAAGCTTCTTTACAGACCTGGTTAACTAAGTCTTCTTACAGATCTGTTCAACTAAGTCTTTTTTTCAAATCTGATCAACAAAGTTTCTTTACGGATCTGGTTAACTAAGCTTCTTTAAAAATCTGTTTAACTAAGCTTTTTCGCAGATCAGATAAACCAAACCTACTTATCGAGTTTCGTTTTTACAGATCCGTTCAATTGATTCTTCTCCAATAATTTAAATGCTTTCAAGTCCACAAAAACAGGAGTGTCTGAGACAATCCCTGCTAAGTCTTTAAATCCGCAAATACTCTCAAATCATAAATTCCTCTGGCATTGCATCACGAACTTATCACGCGACCCTTGCTTCATGTTTGGTTTCATTTATGCCCGGTATATGTGTGCGGCATGACTATGTTTGAAGCATGATGGTATTGGGAACGTCATTCGCCGCCAGTCCAAAGTTCACAATGCTGTTCACGTGAACACCAGCTGATTACCGAGTGCTCACTGCGTGATCAGTGTGTGGCCCCTACGGGTGCGAATGAAATGGCAAATGATTGTGTTCAAATTTTCTACGAGCTAAAGCGAGATGGGGGATATTTTGTCACAAGCACCATATATATTTATTGACATGGAATGTTGGATTTATTTTGAGAGGAGTGTGAGAGGTCTCATTTTGGGTGTGTGTACAGGGAGGTGCCGGACGAAGGGAAGGGTTCCTCGTAAGGTATCATCTTATTCGCGTTTTTTTTGTGTCTTTGCCACAAAACTAATCTGCCTGTTTTTTTTGGTTTACTTTCGTATGAAGAAAAAAATGTTAATGAGTTGATTTAAAAGAAAAAACGCCTCTTTATTTTTATTTTTGACCACACCACTCTCCAAAGGCGTCAAAGAATTTTTTTTTGAAATTTTTTTGGATATGGTTTTGCACGGGTTTAGATTTATTTTTAGGATTCTTCTTCAGCCGTTTTGGCTGCTTTGCGGGTTGTTTTCGTGGTCACGTTCTCGTCATGGAAATTTTTCGAGCATTGCCCAAGATTAGGGTTTAGGCACATGAGGAAATTATTTTAATTCTACTAACCATTTCTGCAAGTGGCGGTGTAGCTGGTGGTGATAGAAGTAATCCAGAATCAGGCATTTTAAATACACAGAGCACTTGTTAAATTCCAGCAAATAAATGAGTCACAAATTAATTCACAAAATGCGTGATTAAGTCCTTTGTCTTAATCCACTCTTTATTCACAAATTCACAGGGATTTCTTTTTATTCACTTGAGAGAATTTTTTTTATCTCACAAATCTCCTTCACTTTCTCAAAAATACTTGGGAGAGAAGTATATATTGTAATTGGTTTGTGAGCACAGGGGGAGATTATGTTGGGTTTGTTAACTTCTGCGTCCGATTCAGTGAACGGTTGGAGCTGAAGTAAAATTGTAGAATAAAGTTTCTCCGCCAAGTAGCGCGACTCTCATGCACACCCATACACGCGCAACTTGGTTGTTTCGTCATCGCTTGGCGGGCTTTTAAAGTATATAGAAAAAAAATCGCGCCTTGGTTGAGTCAAGAGCTAGTGAAATTCTTATCGAATCTTCGAGTACATTTTCGCGGAATTCTCTGAGATTCATGACTTGTGGGATTTCATGATGTTCCCCAACTTCTCTCTTGGGAGGTAATTTTATGCAATAGGCCAGGAAGTTCAGACTTCTTTTCCCTGGCTGGAGGAAACCTGGTGCAACGGATCTGCACTGCAACCGTAGCCAGGAAGGGATGATGAAGTCAGTTTCGCGAGGGTGTCCGTCAATGGTTTAGGTACAATCACTAGGCTAGAGCGTGCTCATGCGCTTTCCCGCCAATCAGAAATGGCAGAAATGGGGGCTCGTTGGCGCGAAATGTGCTTCATGTGTGCGCGCGATGTGTTGTGTATCATGCATTGACCGAATGATCAGCACGTGAACACTGCCTGCCGCACTTCGTAGCTTCAGCTAAGAGGGGGTCAGTGACGTCAATTCGGAGGTGTGCTCTCATGGTGACCAATTTTAAACTTTGCGCGTTTTTCGTCTCTTCGCATTTTACTTTATTTTATTTTTTTTTGCCTCTTTGTGTGGACTCGTCGTGAAAATATTTCGCGGCTTTTTTTTTCAACTTCTTCTCTCTTGGACAAACCTCCACAACCAGTGGCAACTGGAATATTTTTACATACAAACAGAGATGAGCTAATAAAATGCGCTGAATTGTAATTTTATTCAATTGTACGACGTGACCATCTGCATGGATTTGCGGGGTGTTTATGTTTTCGCCATAGGAGCTGGAAGATTTCTTAATTCATCAACATACTCCTCTATAAACATCCGTCCTCCACTATGACGCCATTACTCTGTGCTTATGAACCTTGTGCTTGCTTACCCCGCGAGAAGGTATTTATTCAAAGAAATACCTACATATGATTAACTTACAATCACACGTGACTCACGGGAGCTTTTAATTCTCTTTTTTTTTCTTTAACTTTAAAGACATTTTCCCAATGAGTCTCTCAGGAGATTGCTTCATGCGACTAGAAAGTTCCAATGAATATTGTGTGCTATCTGTTTGCCATCATTTCGATGGGTTTTTATTTGGAAAATGAATTTCATACAATATGGCCCAATGAGCTACTTTCCTGAGAAACCCACCCAGCTTCAAGTTGAGCCAGACCCTGCAGATGTGCCTCCGCGCACGTTCAAAGTCCCTGAACTTATCGCAGCATGAACCTTCGACAAATTGCGAAATTGCGATATATTTCTACATGATAATTTTTTTCCTGATCAGGACGACCTTGATGGGAGTATTTTGATTGTATATAGTAGATCTAGGACAACCTCTTCTCCCTATTTTCACTAATTCCTCATTGTTTTGTCCTCTTTTTTCCTCGCCCACTCACTGATTACTGCCTAATCAGTTGCAACATACAGAGATAGAATTTCCTTCAAGTGTCAGTGATATACTACACAACACACATTTTCTCTGCTTCAATTGAATTTATTTTCAGACCATGTGATAAACAAAAACATAAGATAAGCATTAAATGTAGCAAAAATAAAGAAAATTTAAATTAGCTCACAATGTGTGGAAAACAATGACTAGGGGCAGATTTTTGTTATTTTCAATGTGAAAAAAATGCGTTTGGGGATATTTTATCGGGAAATTCCACACGAAAATACGTTGACGACGTTGTTTGTTACCCAATCTGCAAAATTGCCAGGTTGAGTGCGAAATTAAATAAAGCAAAAGAACTAGTTTTAGCCGGAATTGGATGTGAAGTACTTACTGCCGGCGTTGGCCTCAATTGCAAGATGATTACTTTGAGAGCTAAAATGCGCTGTTTATGTGTAGTTAGAAGAAAAGGAAAGCTGTTGAATTTTCCATTACTTATCCGATTAATTAATTAATCGTTGTTGGGAAGGATGTGGAATTTCGTGGTAAATAATTGCAAAATTTAATTATTTTTTTTAGAAAATGGTAGCTAATCCTAATACGGCGATAGACTAAAAAAAATCATTTAGAAATTTAAATTGAATTTAAGTATTATTCTATAAATTGAAAATATTTATTTCAAATAATTATCTACTTCTTTTAGAATTTGAGATATTGAGCCTTGTTAAGAAACCAAGAAATCCTTGAAATTCCCTTGAAATCTTGAAATTTCTGTACAAAATTCAAAGATTTCAAGGATTTCTTGGTCGCTGAATAAGGTCCATTGACTAGTGAAGATATATTTTTGTTACTTTTTTGCCTTAGATAGTTCAGATAAGTTTTTAATATAAAAAAGTAAACATATCCGTGTAAAACTAAATAAAATATAAAATTTCAGAATTAAAAAAAATATATTTGGATTAAAAAAATAATTTTTTAACCCAAAAATTGTAAAAATTAATGCAAATTATATTGAGCAGAGAAAGCAAAGATAAATAATTACAATTTCAATAAGATTTTTAAGGTGCTTTAATAAACGTAAGAAGAATATTCGTGTAGTCCAGCCGGGTAAAGCTTCTAACTGATTTAGCAACAAAATCAATTATTAGGATGATTTTTCTTTTACACGTGATTTGTACCTTAATAGCATATCGAGGGCTATATTGTAAAAAAACGGCTAAGTCGGTTTGGATCCCATACAAAGTTAACCGACTTAGCCGTTTTTACAATGCAGCTCTCGATATACATAAACCTCCTAAGGTCAAGGTCGTTCATTTATGTTAAATTAATTTAATTTTTTTAATTTGCAAAGCTCTTAATTTTATTTAAAAAAAAAAGTTTTCATTGAAAAATAAATATTTGATGGCTCTGAAAACTAGCCCAGCATTGCAATACATAATGTAATTCCTATCAGTCTCATAATGCGCTGTCTGTTTTGAGATATTTTGCAAAAATGCGAAATAAAAAAATTCAATCAATATGTTGTTTGTTTCATGGCATGGCTTAACAATCGCTATATGAGCACATGGCCGAGTCCCAAAATCACCGGCTTTTGTCTCTCTAATTCTTCTCTTTTCTCCTAAAAATATTTTTGCTGTGAGTGACTTCAGTGCTATATCGTGTGGAAAAATACCTGACACACGTTTTTCTCTTTTTCTTAGTTTTTTCTTCGCAAAAATCGCGCGGTCTTCGCGCCTTCTTTCTCGCAGTCGCACCACAACAAAAATTCTAACGAAAAAAAACCTCCGCGCACAGTTGAAGATTTATGCGGTTGTTGTTTGTGATGATAAAATCGAAAATTTAAATAAAATAAAATGATGAAATAACTAGACTTTTTTGCAACAGAAAAATTTTTATCCAGCCCATTGGATATCAACGTGATTTTTGCAGAGGAGATTGTATGAGCCCCCACGGGCGACAGACGTGATTGAGAGAGGTGAAGAATTGAAATTATATTATTTTATGAATTACTTTTGTCCACAATACTGCAATTGCATTAGAATATTTCCTCATGCTTTTCTACGTGCCTTTTTCTTTGCCTACATTTTTTTCGTTTTATTTATTTTTATCATCAACACTGGACCACCCACTCGCGTCTATATATGCATTTAATCCAAGAGGCAAGGGTGTGTGATATGCTGATTTCCGTCACAAAAGATCTTTATTTCTTACATTATGGGATTTATTTCACAATTTATTGAAATTATATTAACTTGAAAATGTCGCGCACATACGAGTTTAAAAGAAAATTCCCAATCAATTTCTTAGAGATTTGCTTGTCATTTCTACGTGATTTTTCGCAGAGGTGTGACCATTGCCTATGGGCGAAACTTCTCGTCTGGCATAAGAATAAATTTTAGAACTCCTCGGTTGAAATCACAAACTAGTCTAGGAAGTGATAAAATAAATCCACCCTGATTAATTGTCCTGTATGATTAAATTGACGCATGGATAAGAACAATTCTCAAGACAAATTCTTCCAATCTATCAATCTAATAAGCATTTAACAAAGCCATTTAGCAACATTGCATTTTATGTCGTAAACAAAATACACCCAAATGATTAATTGAACAATTGTTGTGCCATTTGTACAAATAAAAATTTCCCAGGAAAATTCCTCAAAGGAAAAAAGTCATTATAGAACACCTTAACTAAAGAAATTTGCAAAAAATTGCGAAACTACTGCAGCGTAAATTTTCTGGGAAAACAGATATGAATAGCTCAAAATCGCGCCTTTTCAATCTAGAGATAATAAACGTTGATTTATTGAATAACTTCGCTCTGAAAATAGCGAGAAATTTCTTATCAAGAAGTTTTCTTGTTTATGAGTTTAAAAGATTTGCAAGATTTAATAGTAATTCTTGTCAAAGTTTCTAATAAAAAAAATTCTAAAATGAAAGGACTAGATCATAGAAATGAAAAGAATCCATAAAATTAAAATAATTGATAACAAAATAATATTTCTTAAAGTATTAAAATAATTTCTGAATTTATTAGAAGAAAATCATATTATGATTAATAAAGTTATTTGTGAAAAGATTGTAAAAGTTTGTAATAGAATTGACTTTTTTCCACAAATAAATTCCCTCGTTTTTTTAATTTATTTAAAAAATCTGGAAAAATTATTTTTTATCAAAATCTCAGTTTCTATATTAACTAAAATTAAAAAATATATATACACATACATATATTACATAAAATTGTGTAAAATACAGTTTAATTTAATTGATTACAATATCATTTAAGCAGACGCAAAAATATTCGAGCTTGATTAACTATTAACAATTTTAGGGGAGATAATACAGAGACACGATGGAGGTTAATTTTTATTGACTCCCAAGGACACCATTGGGGAAGATATGCTGAGTCAGTCAAAGACCCTAAAATTGTCTGCCGTTCTCACCTCACCAGAGAACAAACACCGAGCGACAGAATTCTCTATATATGTTTTCTAAATCTTCCAGAATTTATTTAAGAATTCATTTGAGCTGGAGAAAAAAATTTCCCATGCTTACAAATTGTCCGTTGATTGTGGGGAAATTGAAAATTCCACTGCTAATTGCACTGTGAAAAAAAAGAAGCAACAAAACTGTTGATTGTGAAGCATGGTCGCTGTCACGTGGCTTCAATTAACAAAAAAAAACTCCTCATCTTCACAAACCTGAAAACAAGTCGCGGATTCTGCATATTTGAGGTGTCAAGCGTCTTTGACATGTTGTCGGTTATCTTTCTACGAGCAAAAACCGCCTCAATCTGGTTTTTGATGCGAATCATCAAGAGTGTCTCAATAGGAAATTAATGCAAATACAAAAATGACCTAATCCATGTATCACGCTTCCGAATGCCTTTTGCATAAATTTTTTTGAACGTTTGTTCTTTGTAAGAGCAAAGTCAGAGCTCATCAACTGCAAAGTCTACATATTTGTCAATTTGTTCCTCAATCACTATTTATAGAGTCTCACCTTCAATGTTTATTATCGTGATAAAAGCTTCACAGTCTGCGGCCTTTTGCGTATTTGTCCGGAACATTTTATCAGAAACTTTATTTGCCCGTTGAAGTCGTTCATTTCTCCCCTGATGTAGCTTTTCGTGCAGAGGTGGCGCTAGTTGGCTAATTTATTTTCCCGCCATTCGATTAGCAAATATTTCGGTTTAGAATGTTTGGTGTCTTTGGTGTATTCATTATCCAAGATTCTTTCATTTTCTTCCAGATCTTTTATCCAGATGTCTCTGCAAAGAGAATTTCAGATCAAAATTTATATCCCGAAATTTGCCGTGTGTGATGTAATTAATTCAAATTCACGCGCATAATAAATGAAGTTGAAATATTTTCAATAGATCTTCCCAAAATTAATTTGACTTTCTAATTCTTGCACGCCTATCGTGTGACAAGTGTGGCAAAAATCGCGGTCTTTTACCGTTAGAGATAATTCCTCGTGTCAAATATTTGGTTGATTATAAGGAAATCCGATGAATCAATTAAGAATTAAATTTTTGGCGGGAATTTGTCATGTCAAAAAACGCTGTGCGTATGGGATTTTGTCAGAGGTGTGAGTGATAATGAGGAAAGATTGAGATCAAGAATTCGTTGAAGTAGGATGGATTGTACGTGTGGGTGGTGGGTGCGAGTGAGATGGGCATCCGCGCATAAGACGACATCAATCATAAACAAATTGTCAGACATGTCAAAATAAAACGTCACACGTGGTGAAGATTGTTCTGTGCATGCGCAACGACCAACAACCGATCTCTTATCTTTGCCACTTCGTATCTTGTGCCGCACACAGCTCGCTTGTTGCTGTCTCTTTTACCCACGAGACGCGATAGAGGGTGGTTCGGATAGTTGATAAATAATCTTGTCAAATAATCTGTCAAATCTTGATTGCATCTTGGATAAACTTCTTTATCAAGATCTTGAAGAAGGAATCTTATCTCAAGGATCTTGAGTTAGGAATTTATTTTTTGAGATGAGAATAATGCGTATGAGTCACCCTGTGGCATGGAAGACAGTCGTCTCACTCTCGCAGGAGATCTTACTGATAAAATTGTGAACACACCAGCATACACAGAGTGTAAAGAAAATTTCCCAACTGGCCGCTTATTGCTCATTTCGAAGTCCACGTCCCGTTTAGTTTGTTTGAATCGGTGACGGTGTAACTATCACTGTTCGTCTCTCCGGCTTTTCGAAGCGAGTCACGCTATTTAACAATAATACAATTCTTTTCATACCCATTATGATTATTGTATGGTGAAGAAAATTAAAATAAAAAGTGTTTCAAAGCTACTGGGTAGACAAGTTTTGATTGTATGAAGTATACAGACATCACGAACGTTCCAAATCTTTTACATTTTTTTTTATTATATTGTTCTCTACTCTAATTAACTTTTGCACTACTTCATAACTACCCTGAATTGTGTGTGCGGAGTTTGTTCCTTAAAAAAGAAATTTTCTTTTTTACTTTACAATAAAAACTTTTTCTCAAGGAAATTAAACATAATTTCTTGAACTACATTTTGGGGGTCTTTTGAATTAAATTAATTTATATTTTTCTTGATCCCAGATTTAAAGAAAAAATATAAAGAAACAGAATAAACTAACATAGTGCGGTTACGTGTTTGATTTTTTTTGCATGCAAGAAAAGGTGAACTAAAAAAAAGAAGAAATATATAGCAAAAAAAAAAGAACCCAACTGCTGATAAGAAATAATCAACAGAATTTAATACAACAGCCATTTAGTTATTTTATTTTCCTTTCGCGGGTGAATAATAATGCTTTCCGAGGGAGTAATTTGCATATCAGTTCCGTGATGATTAATGTGATAGTGAATAGTGAAATCCTTGTGTCTACCCTGTCAACTGTAGTGTAATTTATGAATTATTTTGATGAAAGTAATTATGTCACGAAGGAAGCAGTCGAATCCGAAACCTCTGCTAAAAAGTATGTTGCCTGTAATTTTCTATTTTTTTATTTCTCTAATCTCTCTCTATTTTTATATATATTATGTACCTACCTACCTCACATTTTGATGTCTGTTACGCCAATAATATTTTAATTAACTAATTTAATGGGAAAATGTCTCGAGGGAGCGTGGAAAAAGCGCAAACGGGTGCTTTTGGTGTTCACTTTTTTTGCTCCATTTTGGACACTTTTGCCGGTTTTTCTAAAAACTTTTTTCTTCAGTCAATGAACTTTTTTGTTGGAAGATTTCTTAGCCAAACACTCGAGGGGAAAATTAGTGAGTTTTTTGTGTGACCCTCTCACAACTTTGATTGACATATTTTGTAATAATTTTGCATAATTTATCGCAGATTTTTCAACATAATAAAATCATATTTCTTAAACGGAGGTTATAGAGAGAAAAAAATATTGAAAAAAAATGTTTGTTGATTTTTTATCAAGTATTTGAGTGATTTTGTAATTCAATTATGAATACAATGTGCCCTAATCCTTGAGGGTTGAGATAGTGATAAATTGTTGATATGTTATCACTAAATATGTGATAATCTGTTACATTTATCTCATGGGAATTGTAGTTGAAAGTTTTGAAGTGAAAATCTTAAGATAAACAAAGTTCAAAATACTTGATTTTTCTTTTAAATTGAGCTCGGAAAAAGAAATTAAAATTGTAAGAAAACTATTGAATTTCCCGTAAGTTTTTTTTTGTAAAATTAAATTTCTTTTAATACTTTTAACGAGTCTTCAGAGACAAATTAGCGGCTTCAACAACAACACCAACCCCAAACTGAATGAAAATGAAAAAGAATATCAAAGAAAAACTTTCAGAAAAAAGGAGTTTATTCATCGGCATATGAAAAACTTTCTCAGTCATAAAACAATTAAGACATATTTTATTTTATAGAAAATCAATAAAGCTTAAAAAAACGTCAAGGAAATAAATAAATAAAATGTTTTGAAACATTTAAAAGTGAAAAAATATATGAAATGGCGACATATTTCCTTGACAATTGTTTCTGGTTTCCGACTTTTTTCTATGTAAAAAATTGTGATTTTCTCTAGGAATTTCTTAAGCTTTTTTTTGATTCTTTAAAAAAAATTTTAAAAATGGTTCAAAATTATTTGGTGTATAAGAAAGTTTTTCATTGATGAATAAACTCCTTTCTGGAAAATTTATATTTTAACCTAAATCTAAGGCATTGTGAGTCTAAAGGCAACTTTTACGACCCTCAAGCGACTAGTTTGCACCCAATTCTGCAAGCTCTTTGAGTTTCTTGCCCTAAACTAATAACTTCTTTCATACTAAATTTTCTGAGAATGATCTAAATCTCGCTGGAGTACGTTATCTCCCAAAATCACAGGAAGAACTCAACATAATGGCAAAAAAATGCCATAAAACTACAATTTCGTTGAGCTTTTTTTGGAAAATCTCTTACACACCGTGTCAAACTTGTTCTTCTTTGATTCTTATCAAATTTTCTGTGGAGTATTCAGAGACCACAGAACACTGTAATGAGCTTCTTTTTTTCCTGCCATTTTGGATGACTTGAGCTTGTTTGAGGAAAAGAATGAAAATAAAAAAATCCGTGAAGAAAATCGTCTCGCGACCCCGAGACATAAACAACAATATAATCAACAATAGATGAATTATTACAATAAGTCATAAAGAGTGTTTGTGTTTAAAGGCTTCTCCTCTTTTTTTTCTGCTCTACACTTCTTTGCACCACCATGAATACGGTTTGTTTGCTTTTAGTGTTGATGAAAAAAAAAAAAGAAATAAGAAACACGGCATAGGGAATTTCTAGTGTGATGGGGACACATAAAAATTAAATTTGAGATGTTCTTTGGTTGTGATTCCCTCATTCTATGGGCCCAATGAATTACAATATCATGTTACTAATTCGATTTGAATGAGCTCCTCTGAAGATTGCCCGAAAGCCTGCGTATTTGAGGTTCTTCACCCACACACAACTTTCACGTGCAGAAAGCATATCAGAATAATTCCTCAATCAGCATTATTAGTTTTAGGACTCAATCATGGGGGTTATATAGTATTTGTGGTGTGATAAAAAAGCGACAATTTTCACCTTTCCGCCACGTAGTTGTTTTCCAAACATTGCAACATGTGGCACTATCTGTGGAAAAATTTTCCAAAACCCCATTTTATTGTTTTAAAAGAAAAATTCAGGTGCTTCTGATGGCGATATCGCGGAAAATATTTGCATATCACCTCGATAAGGGCGTTTGTGTAATGAAATTATATTACTATTTGTTTAAGTTTGTTTTTTAAAACTATTTTTTTTCACTGACAATTTATTATTTCTTGTTTTGTAGTTTAAAAAAATAAAATAAAAGGGTTACGATAAAGATTTTTATAGGCGTTGGTTCAGTTTGGGTTCAGTGCTCTCTTCTCTGATAATTCGTATTTGAAATTAATTCAAATAGGAATCTCATCGGAGTCTTTAGTTGTTCTCTTCTTCTATTCTTAGAAAATCGTGGGATTTTTGTTTTGATTATTGGGGGTGATTAGAGGGAAATTAATCAGAGATTTGTGTTTGAATTGATTGCTCAAAATGATGTTTCGGCGTTCGTTTATATTTATTTCCTTCATCAGGTTGAAGTTCCTTTTGGAAATCTACTTGTTTGTAATGAATCTGTTTAAAAGGAACTTATTATTTTATATTAAATTTTTATTTTCTTAAAAAAAAATACCTGAGGTACTAAAATAAATAATAAAAACGAGAAAATTGTTCACGAAAATTGTGAAGAGATTAACTTGAGAAATTTCTAAAAAAAGCTTTCAAAGTCACTATAAAATGATTTTCTAATTTCTTGACAAGATTTTATTTTAAAAAGATGTCTTTACAAAAAAAATCTTTAACCTCTTCTTCGTGATTCTTAAGAAGAGAAGGAAATAGAAAATTAAGCTCGAAAACTGTCATTCTAAAGATTTTAAAAAGCTCCCACAAAAGCTTTTGAACTTAATAAAAAAAAATATTCTTTCTGTTTTTTTTGTAAAAACTTTAAAATACCTAATTAAATAAATCAGTGAAGAAACTTTATAAAAGATCTTTACCTTTACCAATATTTTTAAGCAACTTAAGAAGAGTTTACAAAAATAGAAAATCACTTCTTTAGGTAAATTGTAAAATAGAAGAATAAATTCTAAAGATTCTTCGAAAGCTTTCAAAGCGTTTTAAAACTATTTTTCCAATAATTAATATCAAGAAGTAACAATCAATAAAATTAATCAACCAAGCCTAAAGTTATTTAGTATAAAAATACCCACAAATTGAGTCATGATAGTAAGTATATGTATATTCTTTAATAAACCACAATCCAACCACGATAGATTGCCTTGACGTTTGGCGTTTAAAGTAAATTCTCGAGTTGTGTGTGAGATAAAAAGGAGTGGACACAAAAAAAGTAGTTTTAGTTGGTTGACGGATAAAGCGGCTAAATGGGAGAAAAGATATAAATAAAGAAATAAAAGGCGCTTATCATTTGAAATCCAGGAAATGGCAAAAGATAAGCCAATTTGAAGTTTGTGGACGTTTAAAAGAAAACGTGTGTTTTACATTTTTTGAAGGCACAGCTCGATGGAAAACTATGCTGGTAGGTGTCTCAATGGGACATTTTAAATAAGTATATACCAGCAGCGATAAAAAAGTGAGTAGTTTTAATTGAATTGTCTGGCTCTTTATGTCTCTGTGGGACGGTTAATTGCATTTCTTTGCAAAATTTAAATTTCTCCCCAAAGACTCAAAGTATTTTGTTTAATTTTCACAACAAAAGGAAAAAGAGTTTTACATGAAAGCCCTTCTTCTCTCTTTTTTTCTGCATAAAAGTGTACAATATGAGATACATTGTTGTACAAAATTATGTTTATTTTATTGAATGGCACGATGCACAAAAAATTACCTCCAAATGAGGGTCTCTTCTTTTTTTCGGAATGAGCCCGCGACAGAAGAAAATGGATGGAGAATGAAATAATTAGCATAAAAGTCAATCTGATGATTGCTATCTGTTTCGGGGCTTTTTTGTTGTGTATGCAAAAGCATCGCGAGGAATGGAGCTAAAGCAATCTTCTCACCTTCCAAGCAGCAATTTTTGAAAAATTAAAAAACATTAAATTGCACCTTTGGTGGCTTTTTTCCTTCTTTTCTTTTGCCGATGTATTCAAGACAAAATGAAATGACGAATGATGTCATGTTATGGGTACTTCTTGTTTTGGAGTACGCCTCAAGATGACATTTTGGAGTATTTAAAGCAAAACTTTATAATATACCAAAGACAGGGACACTTGAAGTGGAGTGACTTTGTCAGGTCTCCCCGTGTGTATTTGTTAATTAACATAAATATCGTATACAGACCGGAATTTTGAGTGTGACAAAACGCCAGGGAATTTTATTTCTTTTGTGTGCCGTTTGCAAGAAAACACATTGACTTATCTGCGCGTTCTTTGGGGGGCTTCCAACATACCAGATGGAATACTCAATGCCTCAAGTTTACGTAGAAAACTTCTTTTTTTTCGCTGCATTCTCCAGTCACATTTTTAACGTGTAGGTTACACTGCAAATTTCTTCGTTGAACAGTGTAGATACGAAGGCTAACTTGGTGTGGGTTTTTCTCCTTATCAAAATCAGTCTCAACAGTCATGGTTCTCTCATGTGTATAAGATCACAGAGAGAAAGAGAGACTTTTCAACCAGACAATATTGTAGGCAGGTTGCTATATATGAGATGTTCTGTTTATTTTATATATAGTTTTAAGGTCAATTAATTATGAAAAGGAAATAAATTGTCTTACAAAAAAAAATTGAAGATTTGAGCAACTGTTTTTCAATGCTTCCGGTGTTCAAGGAAAATCAGCATTTTAATGAATGTTTGAATAACTATGTCCTATCAGCCACTGAAGAAGGCTCACTATTAGGGCCGAAAGCTTTGGCTTTATTGCTGCTTTTCCTTGGGTGAGCGGGAATTTCCTCTGACGAACACCGGAAGCCTTGAAAAACAAATCCTTAACGTCAGAAAAAAATATTTGAGTAACTTTTTGCAAAGAAATTTCATTGGAAGGAAATAAATTTTTCCATACTGGAAAAAGTTGTTTTTATCATAAGAAATTATTAAATTCAAGATTGTTTTATTGGAAATTTTTCTTCTTCTTGAAATTCAAAATTTTTTCATTTAGTTTATGACCAATTTTCAATAAAAAGAAAACTTTTTTTTCGAATAACTAAAAAAATCTTTATAAATTTTCACATTTCATGCCCAATAACCTTCGCATGGCTTCCCAGAATAATCACCCCCGTTATCCATTAACTGTCCATAAAATATAAAATTCTTCTTCATTGACTTTCTTCGTCTTATGTGTTTGAAGAAAAATAAATAAATAAACTCGAAAAAAAATGGAAGAAGAAAGTCAAAGGGGATACACTGAAAAAAATCAATCGTTAAAAGAATTTATTGACTCTCTGGGTGTATTTCATCACCTGCGGTGTTTGTCCCCATCATTGACTAATTTTATGCAACTGGTTCAGATCATATTAATAAAATTAAATCATTTTGCATGGGGCAAAAAAGTAGAGAAAGAGATTAATGAATGCGCAGCGATATAACATAAAATGTGTGAATATGAATTAATTGCAAAAAATTACCATTTTCACATTCAGTGGATGTCGGCAGTGGAGCACAAGAAGTGCGTGAGTGGTCAATGATGGTTTTATTAGTTCCTTTTATGGGTTTATGGGTTTTTTTGCAGCTGATTGAGAGAGTTTTTGGATGAATATTTTTGAATATTTTTTTTGCTGAAGCAGCGAGTTAACTTTCTTTGGGTTTTACTTGAAGAATTTGCGTTAAGCTTAGGAATTTCTGTGGAATAATTTTGGGATTTTCTGTAAAATTTTCCAAGGAAAACTTCCTCCTCTCATCTAGATTTTTTTTTAAATTAAGAAAAGAGTTAGGAAAGTTCTTCAAAGTTTTTGCCAGGTTGCGTGAAAAATTTCTTTAGTTTTTCCATAAAAAATTCTGCCCCTACCTGCAAAAATAAAAAAAAAATAATAATCCCAAAGAAAACTCCACATATCCACAATCAATACATTGTTGCAATAAGTCGTTATTTTTAAATAATCCCACTCAAGTCTGTCGATAAAGTTCAACATTTTGCAAAATCTTTCTCTTTACTCTTTATATTTGAAAAAAACGAAGAAAAAATCAAATTCTCCGTCTGGCTAAAAACAATTTTAATTATTTTTGAGAGGATTTTTTTGTGGTTATGTGTAAAATGGAATTGAACTTATGTGGACGCGAGTATGATGGTCTATGAACCGACGGAATCCGCCTTGTCGACTTTTGAGATGATAATTGCTGAAGATTAGGAGAGACATGGGTTTTGTTATCATTTTCACATTTTTTTTTCATTCGTTGTGTGTTGGCGTGGATCTCAATTAGTGTGAGAGAGTTTGAGGCGGAAAATGAGTACGATGGCAAAAGGAGAGAGGGAGAATGTGGAATATCTGTGATTGTGGTGCGCAATGGTATTGGGAGAAGATCGCGCGCGTTTCTTATCGGTCCCCACAAACCATTGAGAGAGGAAGATTGGCCATTTATCATTTTGAGCCGCGTCAATGTCTGATCTCTGGGATGGCGCGGGCTTCGCATCTCTATCTATAAGAGGAGGATGCTGATTCGTTGCTATCCAGGCAATCTCTATCTTCTATTCCCCGGCTCTCCTCTTCGTGCGTGGTTATTAAAATAACCCACAAGCACTCTGAATTCTTTCGATGATAACCAATTTTTTTTTCGAGCTGTTTTTACTCTCCATCATCCTTATCATGAAAAATGCTGTATTATTTCAAATTTTTGGGAGGTTTTTTTTCTGTGAACATCTTCTTCTTAACGAGAAACAACGCAGATGTTGATTTCATCGAATCTCAAATCTCATTGCTCTTGGAGACTTCTCTATGGAATTTTTATATTTATGTATTTTTTTTCATTTGAGTTCAAGCTTGAGGGCGAGAGGTTAGGACTGTTTTTTTTTTCACCCCGCCCCAAAGCAGCACAATGTGAAAGAAAGTCATCGCATTGTAATCTTTTGGCGCGCAATGGGAAATCTCGTTAAAGTTCATCTCACCAGAGTCTCCATTGATTATCTCATGGGGCGGATTAGGCTTTTTAATTTTCATGGGAAGTGCGATATGGAGAGGAGACAGAGAGAGAGAGAGAGCTTTTTATCAGTTTTCACAGACAAAAAGCACTCATGGAGAGCGGGAGCGAGAGCTTTGTGTTGCACCCCTTTTGCAGCTTCTATGTAGCTTTTTAATGGAAGATTATGTGCATGATTAGGCTATGTAAGGGTTGGCAAAGGGTTGCAATATTGTTAGAGCTGGAAATTCAGTACTAAATTCAGTTTAATGATTTTGTAAAGAAAATGAATTTTAGAGGGAAAAAATTAATTAAAAAATTTAAAGATTTTTATAAAGAATTTTATCCTCAAATATCTTTAGAACGATAGAAGTATTAACGACTGTGAGGTGTATATGTAGGAAATGTAATAAAAAACACCTGAGAACAGACTGCAACCGATTCTTTTCCTACATATCTTTAGAACATTCACAAAAAATTCTTAAAATCGTAAATATTCTTTGGTCGAAAAGTCTGAAAAAAAAGAATATTTTTTAATATCTAGAAATAATATATTTTTGAATTTAAAAAAATAACGCAAAAGAATATTTTTTGAAAATTATTAATTTTTAAAAACCTAGTAGCTTCTAACTCTGTTGAAACCAACCAAGCATTCTAGCCCCAGCTCGTAAGCATGAAAATACCTTGTTTTAATTTATTAGCCAATCAAATGTAGTTGTATAGTTTTTTGTTAATTCTTTTACATTTAATTTACAATTTAAATGTACAATTTATTTGTAAATTATATCAGAATTAGAATCACATTCTTCTCAAAGAAACTTTGAATAAAAATCTAGTATATTCATCCACCTTTTTCTATATAATCTATAGGTATTTATTTGCGAATTATTTATTGACAATATCAACAAACTTTTTATCTTTGAAAGTTTTGCAAAATATTATAAAGTCTCTCTGTAGATTTGAGAAATATCTTTGTAAAGGATATAAATAGTTTTAGGTATAAAATAAAGGAAATGTAATAACGAAAACCTATCAGTTTACAGCAAAATAATCACCCTCTTGCCGGATGAATTTTATGGAGGCACAAATTTCTCAACAAAAGTACATAGTTTGAGAGATTTTCTTACATACATATAGGCAATAGAGAGAGAGAGGGGGAAATTTTATCACATCGTCGATGGAGGACCAAAATAGCTATATTTCTTGAAGCTCATAAAAATGCTCGCCATCCCAGGTGACAATGAACTATCCACATTCCATTCTTTGGCGCAGTAAAAATGGTGCTATTAAATTACAATAAAGGCGAAATATCATCTCCCTAATCGATTCATCGCGATGATGGTGTATAAAATGGACTTTTTTTTTCCTTTATAGAGAGTTGCGTTGTAAATTAATTATGAGTCTAATGCAACGAGATGCTCGCAAGTGTGTGATAAGGGGATAATTTTATCCATATGGAAACCTCCTGCTTTTTTTTTTCGGGGCACTCTCCACATACATACAATGTTATGTACATATGCTGTGTATTAGTTAAGTTGGGATGAAGATTAGCGTTTGGTTGTTAATATTGTTGTAGAGATGGGGGTTTGGATGGGTTGTATGTATATATGGAGTGGACATGAAGAAAAAAAAAGAGGCGGCCTGGATATGGTCTGAGTTTTCTTGATGAGTCTCCCTCCTTATCTCAACTCAACTGCACTCACAGCTAATCTATGGAACTTTATCTTCGTGTCTGGTGAGCGCAGTGCCTTTAGAGTGGATTTCGTATGGGATATCTCTCGTTCTCTTCCATGTTGGATGGGTGCGCGCGGGAATAATGTCGCGCGGAGAAGGCCAATGAGGAGACAATCCCAAAAGCCACAGACTCATCTCTCATCTCTGCTCCACAGAGATTCCATTGCAGAGTCGAATTGTTTGAGAATTTGGGAATTTGGTGGCGCCTGCAATCTCTTCAAATCGATTGTTGGGTCCCCCTCATTGCCACGGAGGACACGCCGTGTGACTCATGATCAAGAATGTGACCACATCGGCACTTAATTACCACCACCATCACCATCAGGATCATCAGAGCCGCGCGCGCAGGGCATATCGTAGCGCGGAGGGAATTCTTGAGCTCACTGCGAGATAGATGGGAGACAAAAGCATCGCGCGGCTGTGTGCTGTCCAACCCTGAGAGTGTTATTGAATCTGGTCCATGGCATGTGCTATCTCCATTCCAGCCTTACAGTCTCTATTTCCATTACCCGCGATATACTCTTGATATGGAAACTCCTTAAGTTTCTTCTCGTTGTTTTTTTTTTGCTCTCCCCCTTCTCACACACACACTCCATCTCACTCATGACAGCATCTTCTCCCTCATTTGCTCCATTAAAAGCTCCCCCCCCCTCCGCCCATCTTCAAGACACCACCACCAAAAAAAAATACTCAAACGTCCCCAAAGAACGATTTTTTCTTCATCCCAAAAGAAAGCAGATTCATTGCCAATTTCTTGTTCCACCGCACCAGCTTTAAGGCTTTTAAAAAATTAGTCGTAATCTCAAGAGAAAAAAACCCTGACGGCGAGATTACTATACAAAAAGTCATTTTAAGATGATATTTTGTAATGCAAAGAAAAAAATCAAAGCGATAATGTAGACAGAATTTCAGAAAAACAAATAAACTGAAAAAATTCTTATCGTTTCATTAATCAAAAGTGATTTGGTGTTTATTTAAAAAATATTATATTATCATGTGGCAGCATAGAGAATAAAATGAAATAGTCCCAAATTAATTGCTTTTCAACCAATATGTTGTTCAAAAATTTTAGAAATTTTAATGGGGAAAAAAAACATTTTACAATGAGAAAAACCAATTAGAATTAAATGAAAATTAGGGAAGAGTAGGGGTGGAGTTGGTCAAGTGAAGGATTATATTTAAGGACAGGGACTGTTCGAAAAATTTATGAAATAAAATAAAATTTGAATTTGGCGGGCACTCAAAGTGGTGAAATCGAGTGGTGAAAATAGAGAATGTGGGGAAAAAAGAATGATTTGGCGGCAAATATGACAGATCGGATGTTGAGGAAATTTCGCGAACAAGGATAAAATAAACTAAAGAAAAATCTTGAATTGATTAAAAGATATAAAAATCACAATGATGACGTCATTGCTAATATTTTTACGCAAATTTTTTCGTTATTTACTTTCGAATAAAATTATATTTTTATAGAAAAATAAATTTGCCCTGAAATAAAAGAAGATTAATTAAACAAAAAAAAACAAATTATTCAATTTTTAATTCATATTTCGATACGGTTCATTCAAATAAATTCACCCCTAAAATCTAAAGCATGGTCAATGTTTGTAGCAATGCTCCCTCATCTATGCGGCCAAAGTGGCTCACAAAATAAAATAATAAAATGGGAGAAAATGCCGAGAAATATTATCCTAAACAGAGAGTATGTAAAAATATTCACTTGAAATAGTATTTTAAGATTAGGAGATGGTGAAGAGAGAAAAAAAAGAAAGAAAGAGAGACCCTTGAGACGTTCAAAACCATAGGCAAGATTGATCTAATTTTCATGTGTTGCCGGCTTAGAGGAGTGCGAGACGAATTTATTTTAGATTTAACCGGTCCGATAAGCACTTTATACAGTGTGTGGCTTAAAAAGAGAAGAGATCTTTAGCGCGATAGTAGTTCAGTTTTCAGGATTTTTGGCGCCGAATTCATAAGTATTAACACTCTTCATGTACATAATAGTCGTTCGCTCCTTCTTCATCATCAAAATCCACCAAACCACCAACTCATGGGTTTATTCGGGTGGGTGCAAAAGAGACAGAGGCACACCACACATATATAGATGATAATGCGGGGAGAACGCAAAAGCCAAAGCACATAATATCATTCCTCTAAAACAATTAATTTTGAATAATTCCCCCCAAATTACATCATTGGATTAATTTTAGCAATTTATCTGGATCTTTAGGCGCGGGAATTTTATCTGATTTCACCACAAGAAAATGCGTGAAGCTCACGGAATGTCTGTTTCAAAAGTAAAAACATACTTTTGCCAGCCACATGCCTTCTGTCTGGGACGTTGAGGGTGCAAAAGGTTCCGTTGAAATATAAGAATTTTTCCGCGCAATTGGGGCTGTTGCGCAAAGTTATTCTTTTAATGTTTTATATATAAATTCGATTTATATATAATTGTTTTACACATAATAAAGGAGATGATGCATCGTTATATGAAAAAAATTTTCATTCGTGGAACAATTAGGATACATTTTTTTGTAGAGGACAATAAAGGTTAAGAAATCGCCAAAGAAACTTCTCAATTTTTCACTGGCACTAGCGGGGAAAGACTATGGCAAAGATTTACTAAAAATGCAAAAAGTTTCATCGACATGTCCTCTTAAATGTTTCTAAACATTTTCTTTATTTGTTTCTTCGGCTATTTTTTTAAATTCTTTTTTATAGAAGTTTTTTCATACATCGATGCATAAACTCCTTTCACGTTTAACTTTATTTTGTTTAAAAACATTTTCTTACACATTAATTCCATATAGTTTTGACCAGCATTCTGCAAAGTTGCTGCAAGTAAAACTTTCCGTTAAACAGTGTGAGAAATCTCTGAGCACTTTTCTCACCTTTCGCGGGGTAGAAGACAAGGAAAAGTTGCTTTAAAAATATTCCACCATCGGTGTCGTGAAGGTAATCAATAATAAAAGTGTTTGATGATGAAGTGAACACAAAGTGTGAAGGAATGAAGGAAAGCCACTAAGCTGTATGCTCGATACAATACAAAATTTTCATTTATCTTGAAATCGTCAAAATTATCTTCTTTTCATTTTATTTCCTAAAACTTAAATTTGTAAAAAAAAAATTCTAAGGAAACTGAAAGAATTTACAATGACTAATTTGCTAAATATTTAGCACATTTTGCAATTTTATGAGTGCTAAAGGGTTAAGTTAAAGCACTTCTTCATCTTCATTTGAGTGGATACCTTTTATATTGTATTTTGCATTGATTTTGCAGTTTTATGTGCATTATTCGTTTGTTATCTTGCTGTTTCCAATTATTCTCTCCATGTGAGCCGCATATATTCGCGAATCTGAGTGTGATGGAGTGGCATTGGATGGTTATAGTGGATGGAGGTGCTTGGGCAAAAAGAAAACATAGGGGAACGTGGCCCAATTGCGACCCCCTAAATTCTGTTTCAGAAGGATTGGAAAAAGTCCTATAAAAAGGAATTAAATCTTCCCAAGTGTGGTACCATTGGAAAGGTCATTTAATAGGCTAACTTTGTTCTATAGACGCAAACCTTCTAACTCTTACCTGTTCTGAGTAATAGTCGAATTAAAAAAAGGTGCTAAAATTGCACTTTTTCACCACGGTGTTCTAATTGCGACCCCCCGAGTGTTCCAATTGCGACCCCCTGTTTTTGCCGTAATTTGTGGGTTTTTCACTAGTAGATCACTTTTATCACTACTATAAATAGGAAAAACACCATGAATTACCCGGAAAAGCCGGAAAATCAAGAATTTATTTTCATTTTTCCCCACATTTGTTTTGACATTTCGCCCTTGAGGTGACTACACCCACTTTCACACACACCGACAATTGCGCACTCACTGACGTAATTCGCAGAAAATCCACGAAAATTCTTCTAAGGAATGCGTAAATTACACTAACTACACTCCCCTTTGGCTTTAGGAACATTTTCACTGCGAAAAAACTTTCAAGAAACGTGAAAAAATATTGATTTTCCCGAAATCAAAACACAGCGCGGTCTGTGTGAGAAAGACACTTCCACACCACTACACGCATGCGCGACTGCTTTACCGTGGTGAGTGGTGGAAATAGACGGTCCAAATTGGAACATTTTGGGGGTCGCAATTAGACCATTCTGCATGTATAACATTTTCACTTAATTATTTAATATACCTAAAATCTTTCAAAAAATTGTAAATCAAGTAATAAACTAGACCCTCTAAACTACAGAAACGCGGCATAATATGAGACATAATAGTGGGAAAAAAACTCATATCAACTTAGTTTCTAAAATCAGAAAATGTCGGCCAAGTGCTGAAAATGAATTTTGATTTTTAATTCGTCCTGTTGTGTATCAAATTAATTTATTTTAGGCGCTAACATTACCTTACTATAATATCTTCATAATGTAGTGAAACTAATTTTATAATATTTCGTCATTTACGAGAAAAAGGGGCGGTCGCAATTGGGCGGCGGTCCGAATTGGGCCACGTTCCCCTACATAAACCATCTCTCTCCCAAGGAGTACGAGAGATCTGTTTGTATGATTGAACATATTCATTTGGTGTCCGGAGAGGTTGCGCGAGGAGCTGTGGATGCATCTGTTTGCTCGGGAGAAGAAGCAAATCTTCGTGTTTGCCATGGCACAAAATGCGATGAGGTTTCGTGGATGATCTCTCCAAGTCAGGCGAAAATGTGTTTGATCAGCACATGGTGTGCGCGCGAGGTGAGAAAACAGGGGGTGGCTGGTGGGACACGAGAAGACAGTGATCTTCGCGGTTACGGATTTCAATGAAAATAAGAAGAGGAAAAAAAAAGAACATTCTTCCCATCGTCGGCCCTCCTTTCGCATGCAAGAAATGCTGCTGAAATCATCAATTTCGTACACACCACACTGAGATGGTGGTCTATCCATTTCCCCCCTCACATTGCGATGCATACGATCTCTGCGAAACGATCCGTGAAAATGTGTGGTTCCCTTCGTGGTGTCTTCTTCCGTTCCGTCCACATTAAGTTGGTGAGAGGAAGAGGAAATCCAATCTCACGATGATTTTTTTAATGCTTTGAATTAAGTTCAAAGAGTGAGAAAGAGAACAAAAGAGATTTACCTCACCTTGCGTGGCCGTGATAAGCTCACGAATTTTCTCAGGAATTGAGGAGTGAATTTTAAAAGTTTTGGGGTCCCTGAGACGGGAACCTTATCTCTTGCGGGGATTGTTGTTGTGCAAAATTCACCAAAAAGTTGCTATGCAAGGCATCAACTCTGCCTGGCTGGGCATGGCGCAATAAACACCAATCGATGGCATATATAGTTGAAGATTTATTGAATCGTAAATTAAGATGATCTTTAGATATGCGGTTTAGATTAAAACACTAAACAAGTGGAAATTTTCCCACACAAACCTCTGACTTATTGAATTTTGAAAAAAACACTGAAGATTTTGATTTTTTTTGTGAGTCTCAAAACTTAAAAGAATAGAACGTAACATGTGGATAAAAGTTCATTGGAAAAACAGAGCAGAACATTTAGTATGTAATGGGTTAGCTTATATTTGTCTCGCTTTCTTACAAGAAGAAACTACAATATTTGTCTCTTTTCTGCTGCAAGGGACAATGGAATTTTATTCCATAATCTGCGGAATTATTAAGATTCTGAAGATTCTAAAAGAATTTCAAGAAATCAGTCAACTTTTCATCAAAAGAAATCTCAATCAACGACCAAAGATTTATTGAAGAAAAAGGGGAAAATTCAAAGAAAAAAAATTAATTGTAACAAAGCTGACAATTCACCATTAATGCGAGGCATTAAAAGGCACAAAGCAGCCCATTAAATAAATTTACTTTAATACTTAATAAATTATGCACATTTGTAATAATTTCGTGGCATAGAAACATAAAAAAATGAAGAAAAAAACGTGGTCGCAGTAAAAAGCCCTTTAGGGGGGCACTGCAGAGTGGCATTAAAAATAATTTCTTCAATTGAATTTATTTAAATAATTTACAAAAAAAATTTAATATCTCTGTCAAAAAAGTAGTTTAGTTCATTAGGGCTCTCTCCCTCCCCTTAAGGCACACAGTCGCATTAATTCTTTGAGTACTTTCTTAATCAGCACCCATTGCATGTTACGTGGGCTTTTTCACGAAAGGGTTAACATTGAGGCGATATTGAATTGCGAAAAGAACGAAATGCTCAACCATAAATAGAATTTAATGTTGCAAGGAATATTTAAAAAATATACTTTTTTCTCTCTTTTTCTCTTCTGCAGGTAAGACGAAAAAAACTAAAAGGAGTGAAGGATGATAGAGAAGTAAAAAAAAAATGCGACCTCTCACCTCACACGATCGCCACTAAAGTACAGAGTAAATAAGAAAAAAAAATCTGCCTCTAGATAGAAGATAAAAAGGATGGAAGTTCAATGGGGTTGAATCAGAAATTGCTATAAGAAAAAAAATCCTCATGTGCTTTTGTTAAAAACAAACCTTGAAGGATTTTTTTGTGCTTTCTGAGACAGAGCATTGGGGCAAAAAGAAAAAAAAAGTAAAGAATCTCCTCCTCCGCGTCATTCTTATACGAATATATACTCAGAAAGCTTATCAAATGAAACATCGACGCGGTAAAAATTTTTAATTTGAACCCACAATCTGATTAGACTCCTCTGTTTTGTGCCCCCCTTGCGCGTCCTCCGCGGTCAATTCTAGCAACTTTTATGTATTTATTTCGACAACGTTTGCCATGCTTATCATCTGAGAAAATCTGATAAAAGATAACAAATGACTTGGTGATACGATCAAAAGGTGATTATTCATTCCGTCCATTTGACGGTGTGCTTGAATTTAATTTCTTTGTGTACACCACCATCTATTGCTTGAGCTCGTCTGTGAGTCATTCACAGGGGGGAGTAGTAATGTAATTAATTGAATTTTGTCTTTTTTTTTTATAATAATTGTAGATTATTGTCAAAATATCTCAATTTTCAAGTGAATTCTACGATAAATTGAATTAAAAAAAATTGAAACAATTTTAAAATTGTTTAAATTCATTTTAAAAATTATTTTGAATTTATTTATTTGGCACAACTAAATTATTAATTTTTTAAAATTTATCTAGAGCTTTTACACATGCAGGGATTGAAATCAGCAAGGGGTGTTTATCTGAATAAAAAATATCGAGATATTCGGAATGTTTTTGCAAATTCGTATAACTAAATCAATTTAAAAAAAAACTATATTTTTTTAAAAATAAAAGTCTTTGAAAAGATGAATAGATAACTTGAATAGATAAATTGCAAAAAAAATGATATAAATTAGATTCAAAAATGCGAATAATGTGATAAAAAATGTGTAAGAATCTTGTTAAGAATGCTTCAATTGCTTTAAAAATATTTGAGAATTTAATGAAATTATAAAAGGCTTAAAAATTTAACAAAATAGACCACAATATGTTAAAAGTGCGTTGAATGTGTTAAAAATAGTTAAAACAGATCTTATTTTCATAAAAATCATATTGATTTGATTTAAAGAAGATTCTTTTAACTTCTGAAGACTATATTTAAAAAAAAGACTAAGAAATAAGTAAAAAAAACTTTTAATTCAACAGAAGATCACCACAATGCAAATATTTGCTTGAATTTTTGCTAGATAAACACCCCTTGTGGAACACCTCTTGTAACTACTTAGAACCAGGCGTCTCCACTTGGCGGAAAACCAAGAAATAAAACGGAATTATTCAAAGTAAAAGCTTCTCGTCCCCCAATCCTCTTTTCACAGCCATTGAACTCATTCATCCGGAGGTCCAGAAGCAATAGATGACCCCATCGCAACCGTTTCAGAAGGTGGGGCATGACCTCTACTATACACTTACTTAATATTCCCGCGCGTCCACCCGTGGCTACCGTATAGGTACTATTTGTCCGCGGGAGTTCCGTTGAACTGTAAATTGGCATTTTGCAAAAATCATGATCCAATTATTCTAAATTGCCGCACAAGAGAGATTTCTGCGGAAGATTCTCTCTCCGGGGCGATCTCCATACGGTTGAGATTTATCCAATATACACGAGAGGTGTTTGGTCAGGAGATCGGGGTGTATAGGAAAGGAATAATAAAAAAGAATAAAAGAATAAGAATCGAATGTCTCCGCGTGGTGTTTGAGATTTCGATGGCATGGGAGGAGCGCGCGCGCGGGCCCTGTGGTTAAACCAGCACAAAAGTGGGTATAACACTGAAAATTGCTGATTATTACTATTCATCACAGGGGAATCAGTTTGTGGTATTGTATTTATACAGCAGCTCGCCACTTCTCAGTCATTCACAGCCCACTCGACCACACCTTTGCCATCAGAGCTCTTATCGGGACGTTTATCTCCTTATGGTTGGGTCTTAGAACCATGCACACATATTCAACTATTTATCATTCCATTCCATTGAATCGTGATTTTTTTCCCCATCTCCCCCCCTCCCTCCCCCTTCCCGTCACACATTTACCTCTTGGCGCGACTTTTTGTCCAACATCACACTTCTTAATGTTCTCCGGGTGGTGGTTTCGTAGTACTTAGTTATGTGTATGAATATATGGAAGTTTGTGCGCCATATAGCCATAAGGAAAGCCAAACTGATGATGGTGTCTATATATGCTCCCCAATAGAATGCTGGAGAACGCGACAGAGCGCGAGTTGAAAATTTAAAATAGAATTTTTCTCCAACACTTCGCGAGACGAACCTCATTCTCCTATTGAGGTCTCGCAAGAGGGGCACGAGACGGGTATGGGGCTGAGGCAGAAAGATTAAGATTAATACTGAGAGACAAATGCGAATCTCACTCTTGTGTATACTTAAGACTACAAGCATTTTATGTAATGTAATCTCGAGATTTTAATCATTCATCACAATGTGTGTTCAGAGCGTATGAAGAGAGAAATACATATGTGTATATATAATACAGAAATTTGATCTTAGCATCGAGATAATAAATATGTGTTGATCGTCTCACTCTTTCATGCCCCAACTGTGCTCTTTCCACATCTTCGCGTCATCTGGACCCCAGAGTCTATGCCATCGTATGGGCCAGAATCGATGGATCATTTTAAGAGCCATCATCTACCAATAGTCACATAATAAAGAGAGGAGAAGAAAAAATACATAAAGATGCTTTTTATAAGATCCTCTCGCACCTTTCTGCGCTTAAGTCCAAATTGAAGAAAACCTCCAATGGTGTGGGCTTTAAAGAGAAAATTAATATTTTGATCGCATTTAATCAATTTGGTACGATCAACGATTAGGAAGCAATAGGTGCTCTCTGTAGCTTGCTTTTTTTATAACCTCCTCCATACACCTCTCTATCATTAACCCTTCATACGATCGCGCGCAATTATTTTTAGAGCATGATGCCGTCTGATACGCAGAGACATTGCTTGTATAGAGAGATTCCATTGAGTGATTATCTCTCCACCCATTCCGTGCGATTGCGAGTGAGTAATTTTACGAAATATACTAGGAGTGTGTGCACAAGATTGTTTACTAACATTTTTTTTTCATCCACAATTGGCAAATCAATTGATCTGTATACTTTTGAGAATCTCTCGCGCGATTAGACAAGCGATACGACAACCACGACAAAATATTCCTAGTTCACGGAGAAATTTCTTCATAGTCATCAACAAGTCAAACAATTTGTTGTTGTATAATTTTGATAAGGAATTTACGTTTTAACAATAACGCTGAATAAATTTATTTTTATGCACAATTATGTAATTCATCAATAAATGCGTGAGAAATGGAATTTTAGATCATTGAGCATTCATGAGCATAGCTAGAGTCCCTAAAGATTTTGATCGAAAAAATATTTGAATTTGGCGCGCACTCGAAGTGGTGAATTCGAGTGGTGAAAATTGAGAATGTGGGAAAAAGGAATGATTTGGCGGCAAAATTACAGATCAA
The DNA here is from genome assembly GCF_024334085.1 of Lutzomyia longipalpis. Taxonomy (NCBI): domain Eukaryota; kingdom Metazoa; phylum Arthropoda; class Insecta; order Diptera; family Psychodidae; genus Lutzomyia; species Lutzomyia longipalpis. Next base: position 35,888,490 of record NC_074708.1, read on the forward strand.
ACTTAGAAGACGTAAGGATGCAAACGTGCATGCTCCGTAATATAGTGTAATTTATCGCGTATAATTTAGGAAATTTCGCAAACAGATTCAGACAATTCAAGTTTGCTTTTAGAGGTAAAGAGGATTTTAAAAACAATTTTTTAAACGTTAGAAAATGAGAAAATTTGGAAAAGAAATGTCAAATGATAGAAATAAATACTAAACGTTAGATAAGGAATGTAAAAAGCTGTTAATTCGAATGCAACAGCCGTTAAAATTTTTAATAATTTCTTTCCAAATTGTAGAATTTTTTTTTAAATAATTCTTTTTGGTTGATTTCTCAACGCTCTTGATCAATTCTTTCTTGATAAATATGATTAAATAACTAATTCCCAGTAGAACAATTTAAGAAAAAAAACAAAAAGTAGAGCAAATTGTTTTGCAAAAAGAACCCGAGGGGAATTTTTTCCGAATTTAAATTAGTTCGCTGTATGAACACAAATCCATCGCCCACGACTACTCATGTGGACTTGATTCTTATGCGCTGGCGTGTATGAGTGAGCATGATTTTCTTCATCACCACAAATTGATCAGTCAGTGTCTTCGATGGTCATTTTTCAGCGTGAGTGAGAATTTCTTGTGCATTCGATAAGGATGGTTAAGAAACAAAAAGAAGGAGATGTGTGTGTGTGCTATTTTCTTGTCTTTTCCTTTGGGTCTTGTGCAAAAGTGAGGAAAATGATGTGAATCTGCCGAAGAATGGTCACACAGAGGTGTACCTACATAGCACAAGCCATGAAGAGGGAGAAGAAAAAAGTGTCGGAGAGAAGAGAAGATACGATGCAATTGAAAGTGTTGAATTTATTGGATACCATTTTGTACTTAATTGGAGTAACAACAATTTCCTCAAGTTCTTCTCACAGGCTGTCGCGCAACTCTTATACAGCCCGCGACGCCCAACAATGCAGCAATTGTTGTGAATTTATTTAATGCACCAACTTTTTGCCTTTTTTTCTGCCGCGATGAAGAAGATTCCACGCGGAGAATTCACGGAATTTACGATACACCACATTTATTTACACCTCACCCTCCTCCTGTGGCCCCATTTTATTTATTTTGTTTTATTATTTTGCATAAGTTGGGAGACTTTAGAGCTTTCTCTCATCACCTTCCCTGCTCCGCATGATGTGTGAGCATTAATGTCTTTTTAAATGCACCCAAAAGTCCAGAGAGAGAAAAAAGGAAATGAATGAATCACACTTTTTTATTCGTCTCGGTGGATTTTTTTGTTTCTTGAATGAAAAAAAAGTTAATTAAATTCCCGTAATTTACACGGAAATTTCTTCTTTTGCCTTTTTTTATTAAATTTATTGTTTTGGCTTTTATTATTAATGAGTAGTCACGCGGTGTGAGTTGGATGACTCTGGAACACACCACACAAAATATAAAGAGCCGTGTGATGATGATCTTTTGAGAACACACACGCGTGTATTTTGAAAGAAATGACATCGAGGAAGAAACCTGGAGGCAGGTTGACGGAAGAGAAGAAAAAAAAATGAGAAAATAAACATATTTTTTCGGGATCACTTCTTGTGGCGTTATTGCGCTATATCGCGTAGTTATGGGGCAATAATGGCTCATTTGTGAGCCACTGTAGCGTGTTTTAGCAACATGCCAATTTTTTAGGGGCTAATCAATGGCAAAATCTACTGAATTCTCAGCATTTTGTCTGAAAATTGTGTAGAGGAACATTGGGTTGAGTAAATAAATTTCCTGTGTAAAAAATTCAACTGATTACTTGCTTTAAATTATTTTGCAAAATTTTAAGCAGAATGAAAGGAGTTTATTCAATACAGTGTGGAAAAAAATCTAATTCATGAAGAAGCATAAGATAGGTTAATCCTGCAGAGGATCAAAAAATAATAATAAATTGTCAGATTTTTATTTTTCAAGTGCAATTATCTGGAAACAGGCCAGCAAAGATATGCTTAAAAAATATGAATAATGACGTCACTACTGTATTATTGATTCTTTTTAATGCATGAAGCATTTGCGCCAAAGCTTCTTTGTTGATTTTGAACAATAATGTTTAATTATTTAGAAGAATTAAAAGTTTAGCCCGGTTGAATGATTTTTCTATATAGAAATGAATAAACTCCTTTAGTAAAGATCTTTGAATTTTTTAAAAGATAATTGATCCATTCCTAAAAAAAATTTCTAACGAGAATTGTTTTGTTACGTTAATATTCAACTTACCCCAGTCTTCCTTAATTCTAAAAAAAAATATTTATAAAGAAAATTCAGAGATCTCTTTATTTTAAAAGCTCCAATTCAATCAATAAGTGTAATTATGTATATTGAGAGCTTGTTGAACTTAATTTAGAATTGGGAGCACATTAAAGAATTTCGGTAGAGAAAAAAGGAGAAGTGAGTTAGAATGATTCAGTCGGAATGTTCTAACAAGTGAAACCGTGTATTTAAACGCTTTTTTCTCTCTCAGATAGACAGACAAAAAAAAACCCTCCGAGAAATTCTTTTCATCCACACCTCCTCCCGTGCTATTCAACATCGAGACACTTCTTTGCACTATGGCGTTGTTGGGGCTACCGTTGATGGCTTCCGCGCGGCACAAAAGAAGGTTTATTTAGACGCACGCGGTGGTGGTGGTGAAGAGGAGACGGCGAGAATTAATAAATTTGATGTTTTGATGACTCCCGAGGAATATTTTCAGCATGGTACGGGTGTAAAAAAAAAACGAAGAATAAAAGACGATCGTGATTTGATGAAATTATACGTGGATGGTGCTTTGATGATGGCCACACTCCGTAAAACCAGAAGTGATATGCTCGCGCGAGTTATAATTATATTTTCAAGAGAGATGTGTGTGGAAACACGAGATCCTCCAATTGTCTTACCAATGACACTCTCTCAATGATGGGGAGCTTTATGGCTTAATTAAGGCAATTTAATTGGGTGGTATATATATCACTATACTTGCTGGGCACCGCACGAAGATACTATACTTAACTCACCACACTTTCCAATCATTCATACACCTCTCTGTGAAAATTATTCGATGACTTGCAAGAAAATTCTCAGTATCTGGATTCTTTGCCACTTTCTCTTTAACTTCTTTCGTGGCACCTCCGTTGGGGAAGCCGGGGAGGGGGTTTGCTGCTGGAATTCCTGCTGAAAGAGTCATTAAGCTGTCAATCTGAGGCAAATAATCACCACAAAATGCTAACAGCTGATTCCTACCGTGGGGCTCTAACCACACTCTATGTAAATAAATATGTATAGCGGCATTGGAATTCAATAACACGGGAAGTTTAACTCACTTTCGCCGATGGCTGTTCTTGCATTTATGAAGCAAAGAGAGCATTGGACAGTAGGTACATCTTACAGTGTTTCCTGTGCAATGTATTTTTGCATAAAAGAGCTATTCTTTCAAACAATTTCCATTTCTAAAATGAATAAATGCATTTAAAGACCTCTGGAAATTTCTTATAATTACTTTTCGTGGCCAAAAAGGTTTCCAGTAATTCGTGCATTGAAGTCTTTTTGATGATTGTTTGGTGTAGAAAGGAAGCTTTTCTCTTTTTTTTTAAATTAATTTTAATGTAACATTTTTAAGGATAAGAACTTAATTTTCGGCATGTATAGGAAAAGTCAATCTTTAACAGAAGAAAAATTCACTGAAAATGGGAAAAATTAATAGAAAAATAAGAAAATTTTCTGTTCTTACTTGACAATTTTAACCAAAAATAGTTCTTAGTGGCTAAAGGAGGCTTCAGGGATAATCTTAAGAGTTTGTCGCTGTTATAGGCCTGTTGAATCAAAATTTCCCTCCTCGAAACGTTACAATGAATTGTTTCGGAATTTAGAAAAGGAAATCGAAATATTTTAACTTCTTGGAAAGGATTAGGCGCCTCCATTGAAATATTGTTTCTTTGGAATAAAATAAAAATCACCAGGCGTCTCCATTTCTTTTTACAAGTCTTGCAAGGTGTTGAGAAATAAAAGAAACGCATAAAAATTTGACTATTCAAGCTAAATATTATTATTTTTTTATAATCTCTTCACTTGAGCAAATATTAAAAGAAAAATAATCTTTGCTTTTTTTTTACTTGACCTCTACCATCATCCGGAAGGTAGCGTCTTTTCTTTGACATATCAAATTTTTCCCCAAAAAAAAGTAATTCACATTTCCATCTAATATCGAAAGAGAGGAAGAAGCAGAAAAAAAATCCCCTAAACTAGATAAATGCTCACACAGGATGATTTTCAATGAAAATAGCATACTTCTCTGTCGAAATATAAATTCATTTCCATTATGCTTTCGAGGGGGATTCGGAAGTGGTCAGATATGAAGTGGCGATACAGTGAGGGGTTGATTTTCACTTTGCAAACTAACAAACACACATACCCCTCTTGTTGGGGGGTGGTGGTGTGGTGTGAAAGATGTCATCCCTTCTCCATTCACATACAATTTTTGCTCTGGCTCACACAATCTCTCGTGTTTCCCTGTGTGTTAGGGAAATATTCAGAAAATTGAGAGGCGATCACCCAATGTGTGGCGGGGTGTGGGTGTTTGTGAGAAAATCCCTCAGCGTGCACACTGGACGGCAAAGGGGGATGGTACGGAGTTCTCTGGTGGTGAATCCGGAAATGGAATCTCACACTGGGTTTCGTTCATTCGTCTCATGTTTTGAAGTATATAGAGGGGTGCCGAGGAAAATTTCATATTTTATCATTTTCACTTATTCCACGACTTTTCAATGGACTTTGCTGACTGCTGGAAATTCACACATATTTACGGGGATTGAATATCCTTCTTCTCACTCACTTGTGACTTTTTCTTTCAGCAGAGAGAAAGTCCTAAAATTGGGAATTTTTCTTTCATTTCATAGAAGGAAAAATTTCATTCTTTATGATTTTTACTACAAAAATACCCATAAAATGCCTTTTTTTATGAACTTTCAGAGATTTCATTTGCGTGCTGTGAGTTCATTGTCTTTGGGGCTTCATAAAATTTAATTTATTATATTTTTTTAAAGTCTCGTGCTGAATGTTTGCTTTGGAAGCAAATTAAATAAGGATTATTATGTTTTTTTTTTCTCTATTTAGTTGTTGTTTTAATCGAATTTATCTTGTAATCTTGAGTTATATTTTTGCAGTGAAATTTTAAGTACTTTCCATACAGTTTAAGGTTTAGAATTTTGCGCAAACGCACAAGAATCATTCTAGACCTTTTTTGGACAGACCTGAAAGTATTTTACAAAGTTTCTAAATGAAATTTTAATGGAAAGTTTCAAATTACAAAATTTCAGTCTTAGTTAAAAATATTTTTTATTCATTATATAGTATTTAAATATTCTTTCCTGAAATCTATTATTCTAAACTTTTCTCTAAAATTTCATTTAGAATATCCGGAAAATACTCTATATGTAGGGTTGTCCAAAAAAATTACTTTGCAGCACTTTTATGATGAACTTTTATTAGGTCGTTAGAACTCAGTTAGACCCATGTAGGACATCTTACAAAACATGCCTGACTATTGATAAAATATTCCTTTAGCACAAAAATTCTAAATGATCCGTCGTATTGGTGAGAAAAGAACGCAATTTCGTGCGTTTTCTCAGCTTCTCTCTGCTTATATTTTAATTCCACCTTTAATAAATTAAGCTCATAAATTAACTCAATTAGCGAAACACTCCTAATCATCTGCTTTTACACGTGTTTCTTTCGCGTACCTTTTGAATTTTCATAGAATTGCTAATTCTTTACCTTCGTTTCCCGCCATTCTCGCGCTCACATTTTACATCATCAATTCATCCTCCTAAAAACAAATCTCTCATCCAGAGAGCGAGAGAATTTATCACCTCATTTATTTCACATTTTATTAGTTCATGCTTATTTGCAATATTCAGTTGAAATTTTGATGAGGTATGCCCAACCCTTTTTTTCTTGCGAGAATATATATTGGAATTCATTTGAAGGGAGCGAGATATATATTTTACAAATTACACTTACATGGCTCCTTCGGTGGTCGTGTGCTGGCGGAGGTGGATAAATCAGCGTGCATGGGAAATGAAAGAATTTATTTTTCATGGACGAAGGGGAGGGAAATCGATTTAATTTATCCCTTTCGAATGTCAACTGAATATGAACGGGGTGGAGGGTGTGTGAAGATGTGTACGGGGGTGGGTGTAGTAACATGACGAGCGCTTTTGGTGCAAAAGAATGAGAAAATTGAAATGCAATTTTTAGCATTGCCGCAAAATGGACATGGTTCTCTCTCTAGAAATTGTGCAAAATTGTATTTTATTCTTTGTAGTCCAATGAAATGCCCAGGTGAAATAAATTAATTTATTTTATTTAATTTGAAATATTATTTTTAAAGTCATGATTTAGTGAGGAAAAAAAAATAAATAAAAGTCATGAGAAAGTCTGTCTAAATTAAAAATTTTCAGAAAAATATATTTTAAATTAATGAAAGTAATAAAAACTCATAAATTTAAATTAGCTAAATTCTAAAGTCGTTAGAACAGAAGTAATCAATTCGGTAGTCTTGAGCTATATCTTTAAATATCAGGCATTCCATCGGACAAACCCCAAAATGAGAAATAAATTCAAAAATATGTCATATGTGTCTGTTCTGTACATTTACCAAAAACTCAAGCCAGAAGGGCGAGAAGAAGAATGAATTTTAATAACAAAACCCATGGCACGCGGGTCACTTTCGGGGGGGCAGGGAGAGAGGGCCACACAAGCGGGGGGGCTTTATATTGTTGTGTACACAGTGAAGTGTGATTTTCATTCAACTAAAACCAAAAAGAAGTTGTGCATGATGGGAGGAGGAGGAGGAGTATGGCTGCGGGAGTTATGGGTGCTAAAGAGAAAAGAGCCAAGAGTGTCATACACAATAATGTATTCAGAGCATTGCCCGTAATTTCCTTTCGAAGCGGAAAAAGGGTTGACTGAGACGGATGAGAATCCTTCGCGCTTGGAATTCATAACTAAAATTTATTTACATGATGGGTGATGGTATCGAGTAAAACTTTTGTGTACCATTTCATTTTGTTAAATGTCCGCCCTCACACCCCTCCCCACCCGCAAAAAGGGGTTTACTTTCTTCCCTTTTATTTAATTGACTACACGGGGTGTATATGTGACTCGTGCGAGGATCAATGTTTGCCATTTGATGGATGGTGTCAATTCACAACTAAATAATAAGTATAAGGTGTGTGTGGAAAATGTGCCCAAAAAGGAGATTTATTTCCATCAAATTTGTTAAACTTTTCCCATAGAGAAGAGCTTATCCCCGGAACTTCTTTAGATTCTTCCCAAATTCCAATGTTGGATGAGAAAAATTTGTGAACAAGAAATGAGGAGAATTTTCTTCATCTTTGATTGATGATTTGTCAGCACGAGCTGCACAAAAGAGCAACGAGTCAAAATTCAAGGAAATTGTCTCTCAAACTTAAAATGAATTTTGTACCTTAATATTCTCACCTTGTTTGCCCATACAACACTTGACAATCAATGATTGAATGAGTGATGAAGTGTTGAGTTATTCAGTAGCGTGTGTTTGTTGTAGATGGATCGAGAGGAATAACTCCGATGCAAGCTAAATTTTAAAATATCAAATACTTCTGTCCATCAACTTCTTCTTCAGGTGCGGCATGAAGCATTTGGGAATTCCAGGAACACGTGCTGGATTTTCAAAAATTAGCACGTACCTATCAGATAGTTTTTATATGTAGAAAGAATATTTTGATATTTATCTCTTGGTTTGAAATTTAGGGAATTTAACACTTAATTATTCAAATAAATTGAAATTCTTTAAAATATAATTAAATTTTGATTTGTATTTTGACAAAATTATTAAGCAAAATATTTGAATTGAAGGTAAATAGAATTAACTAGGCACCTCCACGGTTTTTTACGACTTCATTTTGCAATCATTCACTCATTTATTTTGCATTAAATTGACCAAACCAGGCGTCTCCACTGATGATGAAATATCTGATTTATTTTGCAGAGCATTGGAGGGAGACCTCAAGTTAGTACCTGGCGTTTCCATTGAGATATCTAAAAAATTTTAGCAGGAATATGAGATGGAGACACCGGGTTAAATTATATGCCTCAATAAAATGTTTAGAAAAATTATTTCGGCGTCTAATATAATTTTACGTCCTAATTTAATTTAATTTCTTAATTTCTTAACATGTCAGAAATATCAGTGGAGGCGCCTGGTTAAATCAAAAGCTTTATTAAAAATTTTGCATAAAATCAGACCATTTAAATCTGATTTTTAGTTTTCTGATATTTCTCTTTATTTGTTATCAGATTTTCAATTAATTTTAATTTTCAATAAAATATGTACAACTCTGGGCTTTCTTTTAGCCTAAAAATGATGTAAATCTATTTATATACAATACATGGAATATTATTTATGTCTCATCAGTACCTTGTTAGCTTCGCCGTAAATATTGTTGATGCATTTAAGTGTAAAATTTTCTCAACTGAAAACCTTTGTCTTGTGTGGTAGAAGCAGTTGAGTGTGGCGTTTTGCATATGTAATCGCTCGTCGATTGTCTCAAATGGATGAGGGACAATTTGTCATATTCGTTGTTGATTTGATTGTGCAAGAAACGTCCCCAATACATGGAGGTGGAGAGGAAGAAAAGGCCAAACAAAATGCTGGTACCTGCAGCCTTCGACCTGTAAGCGTTGTATGGTGATGTATTTGGTGACAGAGTCAAATGCAAAGTATGGTTACTATCGGCGGACTCAAGAGCAGAGAGTCCACTCTTTGGCGTGTTTATTGAGGGGGTCTCTTGGCGTGCAATATTCGCATGAAATGGAGAAAATGGGTTGGTTTTGTGTTGAGAGGAATCTCAGACACTGATAGCGTATCAATCTCAAGGGGGGACGTGCAATAAATATAAATTCCCCGCACCTCGAGGAGAGTCCTTTATGCAATTAAGAGCAAAGAGATATCAATTCTTGCGAATTCGCGAGACAAATAAACACATTTTGTCGTAGATTGCAGTTGTACGGGCCAAAGGGGAGGTGGCATGGGTGTGCTGTATGTTGTTACAAGGTGAATTGTAGGGGCATGTGCGGAGGGTGAGGCCAAGTCACTCAATATCATTCCACAAAATCCAATTTTGCATTTTATAGTTTGCAAACTGAAACAACAACGAAAATATACGACATGATTTCTTTCCTACATCCCTCCTGTGCCTCAGACCGCACACCTTATGCAGCGAGAGGGTGTGCTTTTGCTGACTTCCTTAAGAAAGTCGGATCTCTGTAATAACACTTAAAATGCCACACTCTTCTGCAATGCAAAACATGTATGTATGCAAAGAGATGTGAGACTGTTTAGGGAGGAGGTGGGCCGCTATGTCTTTTAGTTATTTCATCAAACACTAAATCGCAACAAATATATGCAGAAAAGCTCCGAGACACACTCAAAGAGCTATGTCGCGCAGTCAAAAGAAATCCAACTAACACACATTTTTGGCATGTTTACAACCATTTCCACTCCATTCCGAAATAATGTGTGCAAGAGGACTCCCCTGGAGGGTTTGGGGCCCACACTCACCCTCCACATAAGAAAGCTCTCGAGAGCTCTTTAGGTTTTCGATGTAGGAATGAAAATTTCTCAACCGTAAATGAAAATTTCACTTCATATCACTCCTCAAGTATTTTTCCAGGTGTTAAATTCATCAAGACTTCTTTTATTTCGCGCCCCATGAGAGGCGTCTCTCTGCCAGCTTGTCTCAAGCACCTGTGAAAAGTGAAAAATTTCATGGTTCACCAAATTCTTTTTACAGAAAGAAAGAAAAAGAATCTCACAGAAAATTAAGCCCTTGTTGTGCCTTTTAAATTCAACTCAACGGCTAGTTTATTACGCTCAATTACCAATTTCATTATTTTTCTCCCCCATACATCAAGTTTAATTTTTTTTCTTAATTAAATTCACACATTTTACACTTCTTCTTTTACTTTTTCATTAATCGTCCATATGTGTTTAAAAATTCTGATCTTGAAGATTTCAGGCATTTAACCGTTTTGTGGGTATTTTGGAATGAATTAAACGTTATTAAATCAAAAATAAATAATTTTTTAAAAGAAATTTTAATTAAAATTTATAGCTTTGATTTAAATTGGTCATAAATATTTTTGATTTAAACTTTCAAACATTTAAAGAGATCAAGACAGGGGTAGAGAAAAAAATTCTTAAGCTTCCTGACAAGCTTCAGAAGCGCAATGAAATTTTCCAAAATTCCCTGAAAAGTTGGAAAATCCTTTGGGAAAATTCGACTACCTATGGAATCCTCTTTTGTATTCAAAAATCGGATCAGAAAAACAATTTTAGTGTATACCACAAAATCGTAAGTTGTTTGTGTGATTTGGTGCGTCTTGCTGCATATTTTATTGTGGCCATTAGCACTGTGTAGGGAAGAGAGGGGGAGAGGAAAAGTGCCTGTGTGCAGAGATATGGGCACATTTCAATGGAAGTATACATAGCATTTTGTAATTTCATTAAATCCTTTATAGCATTTTCTTCTTCCATTTATTTCCTGTACTAAATTCATTCCCGGGAGCTTTTTTGCCACGCTCCCGGGGCTATAATACATAGAACATTCAGCATTGGGAAAATTAGTATGTTAATTTGGGTGTGTATGTGACGGTTATTCTCTGAATTGTCACATAAACATGAGCATATCGTTGAATAAATTGCCCATGGGGTGGTTGAATGGGTTGCGCATAGATTTTTCTTAGGGTGTGGGGGTGGTTTCTTGGCATTTTTTATTCTGCTTTTCTCCTCGTTGGACTCCTTGACTGACACGAAGAGTGATTTCGATATGATTTCCCATGACAGACGGACAGTTTTTTTCTCTTCTCATCCTTTGACCATCCTTTGGCGTTGGAACATGCGGGAAAATTTCTTTTTGCAGTGAGGGAGATGTTGTGCTGGAATTTTTTTTCACCCCCACACATTTTTCTCTCGAGTGTCGCGCACTATCAGAATTTTTAATTAACGCACCACTGAATTGTGACAAAAGAGGTGTCCTGTCGTGTCCTGTTCACAATCGAGACGCTGAATGAATGTATTTTTAATTTTGCTCGACTTTTTTTCCCCATCATTCCCCAACCCATCATCTCTATATTCCTTTTTTTTTCAACCCGCCAAACACCCCGTGTGCTCGATGTGCAACCCCTGAGGGGGTGGATGGGGTGAGGTTGGGAATTCGATGTCGTTTTGGTTCACAGGCGCTGTGTGTATAAAAATTTTTACAGCCCTCAATGCGGAGAGTTGGCTTGAATGAAAAGTGATTTTTTCGTCGTTTTGCTATTTTATTTCAGCGACTCACCCACCCCCAACGCGCGAGTGTCCTCGTGTGCATGATGCCATTATCACATTGACACATGCGGTCCTGGACAGCTGTGATAGAGCTGGATTCAGAGACTGAACTTGGGGAGATTGCCCAGCAGCGCTTAGGGGGGTGACGTGTGGGTTCTCACGTGATTTTTTTTTAGTTCTCTCCTGAACCCTGCATTGCAAATCCCACACTCCATCCACCGCCAATTGCACACGGGGACATGTTAATTTTTACCACTCTGTACGCGAGCATGATCGCTTAATTCGCGACTTTGCTGCGACATTTGGTTTTTTTTGCAACAGAGAGGAATTTAAATATGAAAAATGGCTTTTTTCCAGGCTTTTCAATGTACTTTTGCAATGCCATGGAGTGCGGTGATTAAGCCGAAATTTTAGCTAGGCTGAATACAGTTGGTGAAATTTAAATAGGTCCACTCAATTTTTGATAGCATTTTGGTCAAGCGATTTTGGAAATCTGAACCAAAATTAACTAAAAATCATAGCCTAGATCTTTTTACATTAGAATATGTTCAAATGGTTCACAATATTTTGATCCTAAAGTGGTGTTTGGCAAAAATCCAGGGGGTATCCGACTCTTGCCACTCACGGTGCACTTCATGCCACTTTTTCATTGCCACTCTTGCCACTCTTGCCACTCGCGGTGCAGTCTCGCAGTACATTCTGGGCATAGTCGGTTACCCCCTGCAAAAATCTGAAAAAAGCCACAAAATAAAACGAAATTTAAATAGGTTCATTTGAGTTTTTGAACATATTCTAATGTAAAAAGATCTAGGCTATGATTTTTAATTAATTTTTCTTCATGTTTCCCAAATTGCTGGACCAAAGTTCTAGCAAAAATTTGAATGGTCCTATTTAAATTTCTGCCACTTTAGTTCTTATTGTAAAACTGAAAAAAATTGAAAAAGCTCTAAATAATCATTTTATTTTAATAGAATTTAAATAATTCGACGTTGATTCGTTTAACGAATATTCAGAATATTACTAAATTGCTCGTAATATACAGTCACTACTGTATTTTCAAAACAACTAATAGATAAATGAATTAAATTATGTTTTTTTCCGATTTCTTTTTATAGCTTCTTGAGTTTTTTTTTTAGTATACAGGTAATCCTTTGAGCTACCTGTAACCTTGACACGTTTTGAGTATTTTCTGCAATCTTTCAGTGATATCCATTTCACGTGTTGTGTTTGATTTTAAATTCAAATGCGACACACCAAAGAGATGCCATAATAATAAAATCTTAAATGCCAATTCGTAAATTATATTCTTAGACGTCATAAAATGTTCTCGCACATGCATATCGCGGTTTGAGCAAAATGCATCTCCCACCGTGATCAATTAAATTATATATGTATATAATTTTATTATTTTTTACATAGATGGAGACTTTTAAGAGATTTTCTTTTAAATCTCGCGCGATTTATCGCATTGGTCGTTGAATGAGATCATATAGGGTGATTGGGATTAATGGGGGATGACGATGTATGTGGTGTTATGTATATATTTGTTATGAATTTAATACAAATGCATATAGGTATGGTTTGGGATTTGTAGCTTTGGATTTTATGTATATGCTAATATGTGTACATACATAGTGGAAACAATGTGGCTTTGATAGCGTTGATAAGCATTGGAGTGGAGCATTAATTCACGCCTCTTGGGATGTGTGTATTTCCTCAATCTCCTGCATAAATTTCTACGGTCGATTGAGGTGCAGAGGAAGAAGTTATTCAGGCGGATTCCATGTTATGATTGCACACCGTGTGCATTGGTATTTTGCAGGGCGCGAGATGCAGTGCGGGGTACACCTCTCTCACTCTCTTTTACCTTTGCAGAAACCTCTTTAGATAGTGTCTCCCCTGACATCGTCATCTTCACTCCAATAATAATCAATAATATAAATTGCGAGTCGGCAGAGCTGCGTGCTTTGTATTTTATTTCTTAATATTGTAACGGCCGGCGCGTTAAAATAAATTCAGGTTGAGGGGGATAATGCTGGCCGCATGTAAAATGGAGATAAATTCCCGATAAATGGGAGATAAAAAGGCACTTCGGGTATGAGACGGATGGGATATGGGGTCTCCACCACACACTCTTCTCTCATGTCTCTTTTGCCACATAGTCATGCTTTTGGCATCTCCGGGGCCTTCTTTGGGTACCTACATCAATAAAAAAAAATAAAGAAAATAAAAAACACACACAAGAAGCCCCCATGAGACCGTCGCTGCGAGCCACAAGAGATAATGGGCGGCGCCAGCTTCATCGCGACCAACCAATCGTGGCACCCAAACCTCCGCGGAGATTCCGACACTTTATCCGCACCACATGAGAGATTAATCACAAAATGCTCCATTCACTCCGCCAAAAAAAAGGGGGGACAAACATGTGTCCATTTTGCATAAGATTCCCCCTGTGGCAACCACGTGACACGATGGTCACTGTGGTGTGCCCCGCAATGATCATCATCATGTGCACGATCACTCACGATCGGGTCGGAATGTGCGGTGGGCGAGGAGAGTGGAGCACGGGCGAAGAAAAAGAAGAAAAAAGTTATATGAGAAGTGTCACGATATCTTGTCTACCAATTTATATGAGAAAGCTCGGCGGTGTGACAGGAATTTTAGTCTAATCTCCTCCGGCTGGAGTGCCACTTAATGGGGAGGATCGATTACCCCGGAGCCCACAGAGAGACTTCAATATTCACACAAGAAAGAAACCGCCATCGGACCATAGATCGCATAACACTCAATCACCATTTTCGATCACTTCGCATTTATATATGGAAGTTCTATCCCCTCATCGCAATGACTCAAAAATATTTTCGCTCTCTTGGAGGACAAAAAATTATATCTTTGTCAAATTAATGGATTGAAAGTCAATTTATCAAACACCTCTATCGGAATCAATATTTTGAGCGGGTTGACTTGAAAAAAATTGCATCTCCCAGTCTTTGGCTATTAAGTCTGTGCCAAAAAAATATGAGTTCAATAAGTGGGTGAGGTGGAGATTAACATTTAGAGAAAATTGCCCAAGCTCGAGGAAAAAAAGCCGATAAATTTAAAGTATAGGTAATATTTTTTGTAAGATATTCTTTATATGATATATTGAGCAATAATTTTTTAAACCATTTTTTGTATCAATATGAATAATGTAGAAGGAAATATTTGAGTTAATAATAGTGTAGGAAAACAATAAAATAAATCATTAATTTTGGGGTATTCTGATAAAAATCTTTTCTTTTCTTACAATTCGTCAGTTTTAAGATTTTTGGTATTCTGGGAAAAATCTTAGAATTTTTAAATATTGTTTCTACCTTTATTCGTATTTTTAAGGAAAATTACTTTTCCAGGCTTATTCAGAGATCTTTCTGGCTATTTTCCTGAACAACAAATTCATTGTTTTTCTTTTCTAGAACGATTTAAAAACACATATCTGTCAAAATCTTACAGCAATTTTTCAGTTGTTAAAAAAGAAAAGATTTTATTTGATTCTACCCCTTAGTTTTGAGATTTAAAAAAGAAAATTAGAATTTCCAATTGAATTTTCAGATCAGGAAATTTAAAATGAAAAATTCGAAACATCGCTGACATAGGAAGAGCGTCTGATTGATTATTTTGTTTTGTCTTCACTCCTCAAAATTTTATCAACTGAAATAATTTTCATTGAATTCTCTTAAAAACGAAGCATAAAGAACAATTACATACCTACAAAAAGAACAATTTCATACCTACAAAAAAATTATGCTCACCCTTTCAAAGTTACCCCTCCGCAATTAATTTTTGTAATTATATCGCCAAAAATTATAGGTTTTAATTCTTCCCTTTTATCGGGGCTTTTTATTAACTGTCTGGGTCACTGGAAAAAAAAAGAGGTGACGGATGGTAAACGACGCGGGAAAAATCGTTGCGATAGCACAATTATATTGGAAATTATCACCTGGTGGATTGATGCTTCGCTCATTTATTTGTTTTCCATCCCCTCCCCCACGCGAGAGTGGCCACTCAACCACGTGCCCAGGATAGGGGTTGGGCTTCCTTTTTCGGCCTCCGTGGCCCAAATGTTGTTTACGCGGTTGATTGAGAACGGGCGGCGTGTGTTTTTCCTGGTGTTGCCGATGAACAGGGGGTTGATTGTTACTCATTAATAGATTGTCGCATGTGATAGCGTTGTGTGGTGGTAGAGCAGCTACCCCCTTGTGCCATGTGGGTGGTGATAATTTGGTCAAAGTGGCGCAGTGGATGTTTATTTTACCCAAAATTGGGTTAATAATTCGATAAAATGTTATTTCAATATTAGCCCAAACACGGAGACCCCGCACACGACTCGGGGGAAACATAAAGACTTTTATGAGAAGAACTGCATGATTAAGAAATTCTCAAACAACCCCTGGAATTAAAGAAAAAAATCCCTCAAGCCTCAAAATACGATGAATACACATTTTGCTCTCAAAGAATTTTTGGAGGTTTTCCTCAAAATTAATTTATCAGATGGTTGGTCTTTTTCATTTTGTGTAGGTATCACAAATTCGATCCGCTTGTCACCTGTTGCCAGAAATTCCTCTCTCGTTTGCTTTTTCAATGGGGGCTCTCCCACAGCAACAATGGGCTGGTAAAGTGCAAACCAACCCCTGTGTGCAAGCACCCCGTGTAACTCAGGATCGCAACTGCTGTCGCTATTAATACAAAAACCATCCACTATCCCACAACTATTCAACAAAAACATCTAGAATTTATACTATATACATCCCTAGAAAGGTAAAACCAATATAGGAGCAACGAATTTATTTTCAGTCCACCCCTCGAATCGATACAAAAGAGTGAAAATTAATTTTGGCGCGATTGAAGATAAATTTCCTTCCGTTATGGATCTGTCGCTTTCCTCTCCTACCCTGAGCCACCCAATTCTGCTCCTGCTGTTAGTTGCACAGAAAAGAGAGGGGAAAAAAAGAGAACAAAATATTTGAGCCATAGAAGAGAATTTTTTTTTCCAAAAGATTTTCACCTTTTCTCAGCGCAATGGCGGAAAATGCCACACGGATAGCTCATCAATATTCATTGAAAAGGATTTATGAATGGTTTTATAAAAATTATAAGAAAATAAATCACAAACCTGTCATTTTTATCATTTAATATTCTTCACAGCTTTAGGGCTCAATCTTCTCATGGGGAGAAGAAGAAATTCATCAGATTGACTTGCAAGAGGTGTATCAATTTGATTAGAAAACTTTTGAAGGGAAGAAAGTTTTTTCTTACTAGAAGTATCTTTTATTAAAGTTCTATCACTATTTATGGCTCAGAATTTTTCTAATGATTTTTAATAGATTAATATATTTAACAGATTTTTTGTAATAAATTTTTACAAGCTGTTTCTGAAATAATTTTGAAACATAATTAATTCTTGAACCTTTTATTCAAGGATATCCTTCGCTATATATAACGATCATAGCGCTACGACATCTATCGGGTATTTATAAGTAAACTACCGCCATCTTTTGAGAAAATTTCATCATATGGCTAAGAATTCCTACAATTTCTCTGATTGATTTAATCTTAGGAGGTTTAAGCAATTCCTGAAAAGTAAAAAAAAAATTATTCTTGAATTTTGTGGCGATCATAACGATCATAAAAAAACATAAATTGATAAACCCTTTGCTATTCTGGGTCATATCCTTTTTATTCTTACTGCAAGTTGAGAGACATTGTGAGAAAAATATAGAAAAGAATTTAATTTTCATGAATAAAACTGACTGACAGATCCTGATGATGAAAGTTACATTTTCAAATACCGATTTTGCAACTTTCTTCTGTGACTTCTTTTGCACATAACATGGAGAAAATTCATCATTTTCTTGTGCACGGATTCTTCATGTCAGCAGATCGTGGGTCCGGAGCTGTCCAATATCTGTTTGGCTGGCGGTATGAGATTTGACGAAGGACGCTATCGTATCCTTGCAGACACAGTGTCGCCCAGATTCGTTAGGGTTTCTCACTCACTTTATATTTAATACACCAAACAGCACCCAGACACTTTCCGGGAAAACCCCCATAGCGCCACCACTAGCATTTTGTGTGGAGCAGTAGGGGGTGGGTTGGCTTTTATATCATCTCCGTCATCGTGAATAATATTTCTGACTGTGAAATCGATGGTGAAGAAGCAAGGATGGGGGCAACCCCATCATCGAGAAGATTGAACGACAAGTGTGACATTGTCACATGTATTCCGTGTTATATTCTGCGGGAGAGAGACACCTCGCTTGAGCTTCCAAACATCGCCTCCAAACCACCCCCTCCGCGCCCCAACACCGGAATAAGGGATGAACGGCGAATGGGGTAAGCTGCTAAGTACACAAAATGTGGAATTATTACATTGTCTAACGTGGAGAATCAATCTGATATCGAAGGCATTATTGATATTTGGATAGGCTCTCTGCCTGTGTTTGCCTTTTCTTCCGCCATCCTTTTGCCACTCAAAAGTTTCCCTTTTCCACACACATACACAGCGATTTTCATCCCCATTCAGGAACGCATTATTCAATTTCCAAGGCTTTTTTTCGGAAAGCCCGGAATGTGTTTTGAGATATGCGGAGGATGCGCTGCCGGATACAAATTCTTTTTATGGACAGACTATAGATAGGGTTTAGAACAATTCATAAATCGCCTGCCAATGGGGCCATTTTGAGGATGAAAAATGGCTTTGATTTTTGAATTCATGATTGGGAATTTTTTCAAATGGGTTTAGGGTTGATTTTCATGCGCATTTAAATCAAATTTTAAAAGAAAAGTAAAAGTTTGTAATTTTTAAACCAAAAGTATTCAAATCAAAGGTTCTAAAAGTTTATTTTAAGGAACTTTGATAGAATAATTAATAAAATTTTTGATAAAAAGTAAAAATTGAATTTTTTTACGTCTAATTAAAAAAAGTATTTAAACACCCGAAGGAGAAAATAAAATTAGAATTAATAAAATTGAGAAAATACTTAATTTTCAGAAAATAAAATCATTGTAAAATTTATTAGCCAAAGATCTCTCTCTTTTACGGTGAATCCATCATCCACCCACAACATTATGATGGAGGAAGGAATCGTAGTGCAAATTTCCGTGAAAACCAAAAGGGGAAAACTTTAAATTTCCATCGTATTTCTTATCATGTTAGTGAGAAAAAAAAGGAACATCGCACCCACCCCTCTGCGCAAAAGTCTTCGTATAGCACCAAAAGCGAGGGAGCTTGAGGCAGGAGACTCCATGCCACCCAGCTTGGTGCAATGTAGCGGATAGATAAAGCAGATTTCTATTTTATCCACTGCTCAAAACACCATACAGCATGTGTAGTGCTATGGTATAAATGTAATAATAAAAGACACTCATTGCTGAAAGATGCGGAGATGACGGCGCTAACCCATCCTCACTCACATCTCTGTGTGGGGAGACGTCAGACCCCATTTGGAGACTCTTGGCTGGTACACGAGGAAGGGGTTGGTGGGTGGGATGCGGAGAGGAGAGAGTGACACTATTATTGCGATCGTGCGGAAGACTGATAAGGCTCTCCTCATGACACGTTATGCACTTCCTAGACGCAATTTCAAATGAAATATTATCACTTTTCTAAGCATAAAATCACACACACAGCACTCAACCCTCACCCACCCCCACAATACTCTACAGGGGATGGTGTGGTGGCCCATCGAACACGCAAACACTCCATTCTATAACGTGTGCAATTATTTATGCCTCTTCGGGGGTGAATCAATTTCCCCTGAAAACAATTTTCACACATTTATTACCCAATGATGGGAAACTCGCAATGCGCACCAAGAGGAAAAAAATAACTGGGGCTTTGGTGTTGAATTAATTTTATAAATTTTTGATCCCATAAAAATGGGATGTTGTATAAAATATTTGTAAAATATGCAAATTATCGTGCATTTTGAAGACAAATTGGTGCGAATTGACCAATAAAATTTGAAAAATTGCGCATTATTCATTTAGAATTGCAAATACATTCCCCTAATGCTATATACAAACATATTAACAGGCTATTGTAAATTCGTCACTTTTGTACATTTAATCACTATTTTTGTTTCATTATTTTATTTACAAATTTACTATTATTTTATAATTTACTAGTCAACCCGAGCCCCCAATCACGTGTGAGCAAACTCCATTTTAAGCTATAAAAGGTGGGCGTATATTAATAGGGGGGATGAATAATACGGTACCCCGAGAAATTCTAAAAATAAAAAAATCCCGTTATCTGACCCTTCAGCAGGTAGAAAATGGGAAAAAATCAATTTTTCTGTGGGGGCGCTATAAAGGGGGGTTGGGGCGGAATCCCATATAGCGCTTGCAACTCGTATTGACCCCCTCTACCCCCATACCAAATTTCATCAAGATCGGCCCAGCCGTTTCGGAGGAGTTCATGTGCCACAGACAGACAAACAAACATTTTCAGCTTTATATATTAAGATTGTTTCCTATTACATTGATAGATATTTAATTGATAAATTTGGAAAATGATAAAAAGTTAATTGAATTTTTGGTCTAATTGTATTGTTGGGTGATGTTTAATTAATATCTCTAGCTAGATGGCAGCACTTGGAGGTTTTCTAAACAATAGATGACGCTTTTCATAAATATTAGAATTGATTTAATAAATTCCCAAACTTAATTTACATTTAAGGTCTCGCAATTAAATAAAAAATTTTTCTTAACATCCAGTAAAAATATTGATAAAATAAATATTCTTAAGTAGGTACTGTATAAATAAATAAGCGCCATCTAGTGATTATTTTTTTGCGGAATTTTAGACAAATTTAATTTTTTTGACTTATGAATTTCTTTTTCTGCTATTTCTCTTGAGAATTGAAAGAGTTAGAGTTAGAATTCATATTCAAAATATAAAAAAAATAAATACTCAATAGATGGCGCAAGTTTGCATTACTATATCTATTTAATACACAACGTTGTAGATTAAAAAAAATCATTTCAGGCAGATATTTAAGAAAAGCTTCCTAACTTTTGCACTGCAACATAATCCACAACCACCTTAGTGCAGTAAATTGATACCACAATGGTCGAGGGGGCGGAAATTGTGCACGAGGATGGCGAAAGAAGAAAAAAAAACTGCCAGGAAGTCGTATTGAGTTATAAAATTATCAATCGTTTCATATCTCCAGAAGCGCACTCGAAATGTGCCAATTCTGAAATTATAACAATATCCGCTCATCCTCTTCAGAGAACCACACATTGGATACGTTGCAAAAAATGCTGACTTGCCGAGGAGTGCACCGCACAGTTCAAGGGGTTGGCAAAAGGGCCGTCGAGAGATGGGATAATTTTCACCCACAATGAGTACTTGGGCGCACCCACGCCCATGCCCCCGTTCGAGGGGTTAATGTTGGTCATTCCCCATCTGCTAAGCATCCTCTGGTGGGGGTGTTTTCTCTCCCAGGGACGTGTCTCGTGGTTTTATTGATAAATCTTCCACACTTATAAGTGGTTTTCTTCATTTTGCACCACCCTCTACATTCGCAACATACTTTCATATCCTGTCGATAATTCCTTACACTTGAGCTCCCTTTTTGCAGCCCCTATCCGATTTAGCGCGTACTATACTTCTACCTCTAACGAGGCTACCTCAGCTCATTGCTTGGAAATTAAATTCATTGAATACGTGCGTATAGTTTTAGGAATTGTTTTTTTTTTTAAATCTATTAAATACGTTTTCTCTGTGAATAAAAAAATTCAACACATTTAAAAATGTTTCACCAAGTCTATTTAAATAACAAAAAAAAATCTTTAGCTTAACGTCCCCAGAAGGGGTAAAAAAAGCTCCTACAAAATATCTAAGAAATCCTTATTTATCCACAAAATTATCCTTGATTATTTCAATTTATAAATACTTAAAATATTTACATTTACTTTAACCCTCCGTATACTATGAGGGGTAGGTGACAGACCCCAGAGCTATATTAGTTGGTGTTTTTTCAAATTATTACGCTTTAGTCACCTACCCCATAGTAGGCGCGTAAGGTTTTGGTCGCAGTATACGGAGGGTTAAATACTTCTAAATAAATTTAGAAACGTCTCTAAAATTTCTTTAAATCCGCAAAAAACCAATAATCCGTTTGAAAATCCAATTAATTCCTCAAACAATAATTTTTCCTTTTTATAAATTAATTTTCCTATCAATTGAGGGTACGGAGGGTACACTACTGTATGAAATATTAGAGAGCTCTTAGCAAATAGAAAGTGAATCTACATTAAAAATCTTCAAGGATTATTTGAGACAGGATATGCTGCGGAAATGAAAATAATATTCCAAAATGCAAAGTGTGTGTGTGTATGTAATCCGAAATGAATCAAATTTAATTTATTCACAATAATATGTAGCGAAAGAGGGAGAGAGCGGGTGGGAGGATTTCCCACCCACTTTGCACAGCAGCAAATTGTGGCACATCGTGAGGGGGTGGTGGTTTTGCGCCATGATAAATGGCGAATGGATGAGAAATGAAGGGGTTTGGATGTGCTCTCAATCCCGATAAATTCGTCTCGGGTGATTGCTATCGCAGCTGCAGTTCTCTAATCTTGTCATTCCTCCCCCAAGCACCGAGTATTAAGAGAGGAGAATCATCAGGCGGGAGATCATTTTCACTCTATCAGGGATCATTGTGATATGGGGGTGTTATGGATGGGGGTTTGAGGAGAGGGTGATGGGCTTTGTCTTCGTGCAATTTCGAAGATTCCGAGGATGAAGGAGATGCTTTTAATGATGTCTTGTCGTAAAGGATTCTCTCTTCTTACAGGTGAAAATCACTCGAGTAATGTCCCGTCGTTACTTAATTCTCATGTACATTGTCGCTGTCAAGCCATCAAGCTGAGAATGGGGTGGGGTTGCTGAAAGAGATGAAGAATGTCAAACTACCCCCAAGTTGGGTAGTACAAAAGGGGGAGGTGGGATGGAAAATGAGGTGATATTTTCTCTTAAATCTCTACGAGGAAAATTCTCTGCGCATCCCTGGGAAGTTATCGCGTTGCCAGTCGAACAGTTCGGCATTAAAATTTAAAGTTTATATATTACAAACTTTGAGCTTTTCGCGATATAAAACACTCACACGCCACCCCCGCGATTCCACGGATTTCCCGACTCTTTGTACACACCCCGCAGGTGCCCGCGACACTGCATGCACCATCCTCACACCACTGAATGAGATAAATTTCCCTTCAATGGAAAAGAAGAAGAAGGAAAAAAAAAGATCTCATTTTATTATCTCCCGGCGTGCGCGTATTTTCCTTCACCTTCATACCGAAAAGCCATGGGGAGAAGGAATAAATAAATTATTTAAAATACTATGCTGTGGAATGTCATAGAGAGGAGCCAAAAAAAAATCTTGATGGTAACAATGGAAAATTATGAGAAAATGAGACAGAGAGGGTGGCTCCCCATATGATAGCGAAGGGTAGATAAGAAATTTTGGTGTGTATATGAAGAACAAAATTTCCCCATGCCAAAAATAAGCGATTTCTGCTGGATTTTACTACGCTCCACCCACCCTTAAATTCCCATATATAGATACATAATGTAATTTCTTTAGGATATGCTAGATAACTGAATTTGATTGCCTAACACATGGGTGTACAGAGAGGGTGTATATAGGTATCAAAATATTCACCCCTTTGTTGTCTAACTGAAAAAGCTATTGAATGAATTACTAAAACATTTTTTATGTTAACACAAAAGGGTTAAAAATTTTAAGAATTAAATAAGTCTGATTTTTAAATTATTTTTCAAACTTTTCTATGATTATAAAGATTTTCTTTTCTAGTCCTAATTAATTTAATTCCAATTAAAACTTCTATCACAGCTACTCATTGCTACTTTCATTGTATTGAATATTATTCATTATTCAGCATAAAAAAACATAAAACATTTTGCAGGCTATGCAAAGGCCACCATCAACCAATTTCATCCCCAATAAATACAAAAATTAATTCCACAACCAATATATGAAATTGATGAATACAAGTTAATCCCTGCACTTTACTTTTGCTCTCTTCTATTCAATTTTCCACCCCTCATGACCGATTCCGTGGCGAAAGGAACCCTCACTCTCTCGATCTTCCTGAGGGGTGAAGCAATGCCCATGACCAAAAATCAACCCCTAAATACGTCTAATGAATAAAATCCAGCGCGTGAATTTGCTACAATGTTTGAAAAAGGAAAAAAAAATGTTAAATATCTCGCGGTGAAGTTTTCACTTTCGTGGATCGTTATGTATATATTTTTGGTGTGGTGGAGTGCAAAAGGAGGAAAATGGGACGATTGTGGGGGTTAGGAGAGGGTGTTGGTTGTTCTCATCGCATGGTGAAACTAAACACGCTGTGGAAGGTTCTTATTCGCCGCTAGATTTGTTCTACGATAGTCGCATGGCAACGTGGGTGGTGGCGACTGATAACAAACTATATCGGTTCAACATCCGTAGGGGATGATTTTCGATTTGTTCGCTGTGTATTAAAACAGGATACACAATTCTGCTGATATTTCACTGCGGAATCCCCGTCAGTAGCGAAAATTTACGTTTCCATCTTCATTTTTATTTATTTATTTTCTCTTTTTCCTCCATCGTACCACACCATGACCGTTAATTCAAAGGGAAAAATGTCCTGAAAGCGCCCTGAAAGGAATATTTCTTTTAGTTATTTAAATTCTGTACAAAAAGACTTTGTAAGTTTGTGGGGAGGAAGAAGGAAAAAAAATGAAGAGTTATCCCCTAAAAAGCTCGGGGTAAGCGAGTTAAATCTCCCTCCTAAACTTTCTATAAATTAAAACGTGTACACGGTATATATGCGGATACGTATCCGAATTTGTGAGAGAAAGCTATATTTCCTTATCTCGGCGCTCCAAGCTAATGCAGCTTCAGCGTTTGGGCTCCCTTATCGCTTTTCATCAATCAGAAATTCAACGATAAGGGTTGTAGTCGCGCGGACTGAGCGCCAAAGTAGGGCGAGATGGGGTGGCTCCGATGGGGGTTGAGAATGGTGTGTGAGTGAGACACACTGTGTATAAGCATTGCCGTTTATTCCCAACCAAACCAAAGTCGAGATAACATACACAGACATTTCTGCCTCTATGCGATTAGGGTTGCAAAATTTCCCTGATCTGCTTTACGATGGGGAATAAGCTGAAAGAAATGAAAATTTGAGAAAATTTTAGCATTTAAAGTGATTTTTTTTGGTTTAATGAAATATTTGAAATTAAATATTGGGAATGTTTCAATAACTTAAATTTTTTGTAATATTTTTGTACTTAATATAAAGTTTTTTTTTATTTTTTTGAAAACATTTTGGAATTTTTAATTAAAGGACAGTTAAATAAAATCTAGGGAATATTTCAGTATTTTAAAGAAATTTTGAGAATATGTCAGTTACATTTAAAAACTAAGTGAAAAAAAATTAATTATTTACTTTCGAATTATTCTTTAGGCGGTTTTTAAAAAGTTTTGAAACAGGTTAAAAAATTGAAAAAAAAATATGATACAAAGTTATAAACTTTTTCAATAAATTAAAATTAAACATTAAATTTAAAAAATTAAACATTAAACGTTTGATTTTTAAAACAATAAAATAATATAAAATTATTAAGAATCCTAACAAATTCCCTGTCAATATACAGTTTTGCTGAAATTCTTTCTAGAAAAAATGTATCAAAATTCAGGCAAAATTTACAAATAATTTTTTAAGTCATTTTTTATTTATCAAAAATTGATTATTTATTAGGAAAACTTATTTTTTTTAGAGTTATTTAATATTGAGCCTTATTCAGCGACTAAGAAACCCTATAAATTCGCTTAAAATCTTGAAATTTCAGTACAAAATTCAAAGATTTCAAGAATTTCTTGGTCTCTGAATAAGGCCCATTAAATTAAATTCCTTTTAAAAAAAAACAATTAAATTTATTTTTAAAAGAAGATTTTCCGTTAAAAATTAAACAAAAATTTCACTTCGTCGCGATTATTTCCGTTGAACCCTTTTGAAAAATTCTCAGCAAGTTTTCCACGTGGCTCTCCGGACATGAGAGGCAACCCTGCACCACTCACAGGGCGAGCAGAAATTGTTGATCGGACCAAATGATAAGGGAGTATGGTTCTTGCGATAAGGAAACTCACAGTATATGGATTTTTTCCTCTCTCACTCACTCCCAGCCATCGGAGAATGGGGAATAAAGTCGAAGAGCTTGGTGTTTGTGGACTCTTGTATCGCCACATTGAATTTTCTGCTGGGCCACCAACCACCATCATAAATAAATGCATAACATTAATACGATGTGGAAGTTTATATATGAAAATTGCGCTGGAGTCCTCCTCCCTCTTCACCTCGTTAAATAAACTGCTGCTGCTTTTTTTTTCGTTACACTTGTGGGTGGATATTTATTGCAAAAGGGGGTGAATCTCAGTGGAAATAAAAAATCCCCATCAAGGTTCATCCTTTTGATGTCAGAGAAGAGGTGATAAAAAATTTCAATCTTTGTGCATTTTTCTCTCTCCTGCAACTATCACAGTGAAAAGTTGAATCGGAAAATCCCATTGGAAAAATTTTTAATAAGTTTTTGGCACTAAATTCCATTGCGAAGGGATTTTCCTTTTAGTGTTGTGAGAGAGAGAGAAAATCATTCGAAGTGGAAAAATATTTGGGTGAAGTGCAGGGGCGATGTGGAGGGAAAGTATTCGGAGTTGTCGTTCTCTGTCTCTCGTCATCCATTTTACTGGCGACGCTGCACACAAGTTGCTATCAGCGAAAGAGATCTAATCAATGCGAAACATCTTACGCTTTGTTAGTTGTGCTCTACGGGCCAAGCGTAAGTCTTATCTCTCTGGATCATTAAGGCTCTTTGGCTCTGACTCTCTTTGTTGCTCACGGGGTGTATGCTACAGTGTATGGCTCGGAAACATGGTACATAAGTAATCGTGGAATTTGCTATTACAAAGAAATAGTTTGAAATTGCTACTAAAAATGCAATAAAAGATTAAATTGATTTTATTTTTAAAATTATATTTTGTTTTATTTTTTATTTTGTCCGAAAATCGGAACCTTGAGATTCTAATTGTCTTATAACTTTTACATAAATAGAGCCTAGAACCTCTCTTCCTAGAAATATGTAGGACTTTTAAACTTCTAAGTCATAGAACAAATCTAGAGAAAAATTCTAGAGATTTTAGAAAAAAAAACTAGATAATTCTTTAAAATTTTTTAGTTTTTTTAACTTACTTTATTATTTCTAGAATTTTTCTAGCAAAAAAAACTTCTGAATTTCTATGAAACCTATAAAAAAAATTTAGTCAATTTTAGAAATTCTAAAACTATCCTAGAAAATTGACCAATAAAACTCTGATGTCCCGGAATTACCTGGACTTCAATATTCCTGAACCAAAAGTTTAGGAACCTATAGTTAAAAAAAATTCGCTACTTAGGTGCGTTCACTGTGAACCTGGTACTGTAGCCATGCTTTGAATACCTAACATTTTGAGAATAAAGTCTCATATACTGGATGATATAAAATTTATGTTTGTATTGTTGGTGCACAGAAGAGGAAGAGATTGAGAAATATCGCATAAAAAAGGAAATTTCATAAAATACCTATTGATTTTTTTTGTGTGTGTGTATGCTACTATGAAAATGTGAAAGACTTTTCGTGGGATTACACCCACACTCTCAAAGAAAAAAAAGGAATTGTTGCAATTTAACTAACTTTGCCTTATCTCTTCTTTTCAGGTAAGACACCACACTTGGCGGACCATTAATCAAATATATTTCACCGAAGGAATGAGATCTTGCGATAAGGGGTGCATGTGACAGATTAGTGAGTGCTGCGAGAAGAATAGTTTTTGTCCATTTTTATCGTATTTCGAGGGGAGATTTTCATGTGCCGAAGGGAGAGGACTTTTTGGCACACCACAGCGGAGAAGGCTCTATCCCATCCTATCTATCCTTGCTATCAAAGTTCCTAATAACAAAGTTTTTGGAGTTTGCTCGGTATCGCATTGAGAGGCGCACATAAACCATTTCCGTGTTTCGTTACATATTGAGTTTATCTTGGCGGATAATGTATTCAAAAGTTTATCTACTGCTTATCTATCGCATGGAATGTTTTTCACTGTATGTGACTCTCACAGTGATATACGAGCTTATCGCGAAATGGGATTTATTGTAATAGTTTTTCCGTCTCTTTTCAATGGGCTCCACACACTCCGGTTCCCCTTCAACGTCCCTCCCGCCCAGACACAGAGCCCAAGACTGTTCACAAAGTTTCATTGTCATTTAATTTTTTTTCTCTTTTCATACAATTTTGTAGTTAAAATTGGTTAAGATCAAAAAAACATTTTTTTAATTAATTTTCTTATTTAAAAATGTTTTTAAAAATCTTCAAAATAAATTAAAAAGTGATTTCTTTACTTAAAATTTCAATGATCCACTAAAAAAGGTAATGGAAGCCACAGTTTAAGAAGAAAATATGTTTAAAAAACTTTTTTTTTTAATTTTCTTTGCAAAATATTAATCCTTAATTTAAATTTAGAATATAAAAGTTTAAGAAAATGAAAAATGCTTTCTAATTCTTTTTACAAAATATTCATTTGAGAAACCAGCTCAAAACTTTTAAAGGCTTACTTCAAAACAATTAAAAACAAAATATTAAAATAAATCAAACCACTTATTTTAATAAATTGTTAAGAAAAATAAGTCTAGAAAGTCGAAATTTTTGTTTAAAATTTTATAGATTAATCAAAATTGCAAATCGGTTAAAAATCGTTTCTGTCACTATAATCCGAGACACTTATTTTGATTTAAGAGGCAAAATTTGTTTTTAAATCTTCTAAGATTTCGTTTAAAAAAAATTAATAATAGAATAATTCGAAGGGTAAATTGTAAAAACGGCTAAGTCGGTTCGGAGCTCAAACAAAGTTAGCCGGTTTAACAATTAAGCCCTCGAATTATTTTTCGATATATTTTTTTCTTCAAGCTCATTGGTTTTCTTCAAAATCGTTAAAATTAAATAATGAACTTTGAAAAAAAGTCAAGCTATATATATTTTTAAATTATATACGTACAATAGGTAATATAGATAATAAAAGAAAAGCACAACAGAAGTTTTCAAACTTTTTGGACACACCATTTTGTGCTGGAAGACGAATACGATATGGCATTTCCCTCCATTTCATGTCTTTGTGTGACAACGCTGAATAATATTTTAATTATTTAAGATATGATGGTTAATTATAACATTTTTCGTTTTCTGCTATTTATATTGTCTCATTTGGAAGTGAACACAAAAAGGAAAATATGCGGGTTTCAATTTTGTCATTATATACAACACCGCGCGCTGTATGACTGGTTGGAAGTTTCTATAAAAATGTAAGATAAAACCACGGAAAATGTGTGGAAAAAATGCATATATATCCATCAAGAGTGAGTGAGGGAGAGAGAGAGAGGGAGAAAAAAGAGTAGATAAGGAATAAAGTGTTATCTGCTCAACAAAAAAAAATAATATTCTCCTAATGTGCCTTTTTGTTAATTTACCCGCACGCTACAAAATTATATATGTATGTAATGCGAGAGTTTTGATAAAGTCAAAGAACTCATTTTGTGTTTTCAAACTGATAGGACTGCAAAAAGAATTTTTTTCCGCCCTCTTACCGCGGATGCCCATCATCCCATAAAATAGACTTATTTATCTTCTCGTTTTTTTGTTCTCCGCGCAGAAGTCTCTTCCTAATCTTATCCACATTTTTTTCCGTGTGAGCAAATTAAGGCGGAAGAGTGTGTGAGAAAAAAAAGTCGCGCATATTATCGTGCATGTGAGAGAGAGAATAATTTTATCGCGGGCACAGTCAAAATATTTAGTTTAGTCGATAAAAATATGCCTTATCTTTGATATCTTCGTAACGTGTTCTCTTTTTGCGTCCCCTTGCGAGGCACCTCGCCTCCCCCCGTGCCACGGGGCTTTTAATCTGGGAATGCACTGAATTGGGTGTGTGAGCTTCTCAAATGTAGGGTGAAGCAGTCGACAGTGAGCCGTTCATGAGGCCATATCGCGTTATTCAATGTGCCGTGAAAATTGTGTGTTTATAGGAGAAAATGTATCCGAAACTCTTTGGATTGCTTACAAGGAAGAAAATACATATGGAGACACCCGTAGATGGCGCCATGCGTAAGTTTAACTGATTTAACCTCAAATAATTTGCCAGAAATTCTTTAAAAACTAGGAAAATCACCTTAAAATTTGAATATTTTCTTTAAAGAATTTCCAAGTAAATTCCTTCGCGTTGCTTTTGTAGAGTTTCATGGTCATTGATTGTCTTCCAGTATTATGTTTCCTTTAATTGAGGTTATGACAAGGCGCAATCCATCACTTAACCTCAAACTAATCACCGCGATATGTTATCATCACTGTGTGCCACACTGAGGGCGCGCATGGCGTCTTTGGTACAACGATGCGAAACAATGATTGAGAATGCAATCTTATTTTATTTATTTATTTTTTTAACTTGAAATGGCAATCAAAGCCTGAGAAATATTTGCGATAGCACAGAAAAATATCCATACTCTCCTTGCCACCACAATCTCCCCATAACTGCCTGATGGAGATGCTTTATCAGTTCGCCTTATCGCCATTTGTTTGAATTTTCTTTTAATTATACATTTATCCATGTGATTCATGAATGCACTGATTGTACCGCCATATGAGCCCCACTTGTGAGCTGAGCTATATACATTACAATCAGTGGATAATCAGGGTAAGGGAATTTCTAATCAGCGTCTGAGAAAATTTCTTAACGCAAATTGCAAAAGGAAGTCCATTGCGTGCTTCCTGCGTGGACTGGCTTATCGCAACATTTTTACTGATATGGAATTATTTCATGTTGGGGGCTTTTAAAATTTGGATAGTGGATATTTTTACATTTTTTTCAGAGCAGGAAATTTAAATATTTTTTTCTTTCGATTGAAAAGTAAAATTGTTGTAGATAAATAGCTAAAGTATGAAAAGCAGTAGAAGCCATCAATCATCATCATGAATGAGATAGAAAGAAATTATTTTTGCAGATGTGAATGCAAATGTATTAACAATTCACAACACTGTTAGAAATTGCAAAAGGAAATAAATTGTATATTGTACACTTTTAATTTCATTTTATGTTGTATTTAAATTAATAAACTTTATTAAAATAATAAATTAGAGCCTGTTTAATTGCATGAAGCATTCATGCAAATGATTCGTAAAAAACTAAAAAAATATAAATTTTCTATGCTTTATGCGTTAATGTAGAGAAAAACGCACAATACTGACGTCATTCATTACATTTATTATTATAAATCATTACAACATTTCTCAACAATAAAGAGATTCTTTACGAATTTCTTTTTGATCTTCTAGGAGATTAAATATCTTAATTATTTCTGCGAATGAGAATCATCTCATACAGCAATGAATAAACTCCTTCAAAATGAATCATTCGATTTCTATCAGTGCAATCTCTTACCGAGTTATTTCAGACAGAGAATTAGCATATTTTTTCCCACAGACAATGTAAGAAGGGAGTGAAAATTCAAACAGATTAATAACTCCGTGGCGAGGAAGGTGATCAAATGACGGAAAAATTTGCAACAATAAACGTGCTTTGCAACACTAAATTGCAGAAACAAATCCGATAACGATGCATTTTGTGCTGTGAACGCAGCTAAATTTGTTGACTCTTCCGCCACGTGGTTGGCACATTCAAAAGAAAAGCTCATTTCGAGGAAAATCACAAATGAGCTTGAATTTTTTTCCCGCTCTCACCCCCTAAAATTCTATGGGAATGTCTGATAAGGAAAAATCAGTGGTTAGACTGTATGTGTGTGTGTGTGTTTGTGGTTTTTCCAACCACCCCCAACGGACACACGATGAGGGTGGCCCCATTGCGAGGGGGGTGATTGTGCGGGGTAGCAAAAGTTGTCCCTCTCTCGGAGTTTGTGTGCAAAAGAAGAATCGTCCAGGTGATAGCGAGAAAATTAATGAGATACCATGTCCAGATAGATCTACACTTTTTCAACATTTTATATTATAAGTTTTCCCCATGGTGGACTGATAGCGACACTTTGTCATTTTAATTATTTCATTTTATCTCAACCCGACTCATTCCATTTCACTCTGAGGGATGGAAGTGGTTGTTTTTTTTTTGAGGGTTTTTATAGATACTAAAAATTGATTGGGATGGTTCAGAGTTGGGATTTTTGTACCAATTTATTTTAAGCTATATATACTACTAGTCAACCCGAGCCCCCAATCACGTGTGAGCAAACTCCATTTTAAGCTATAAAAGGGAGGCGTATATTAGTAGGGGGGGATGAATAATACGGTACCCCGAAAAATTTTTAAAATAAAAAAATCCCGTTATCTGACCCTTCAGCAGGTAGAAAATGGGAAAAAATCAATTTTTTAGTGGGGGCGCTATATAGGGAGGTTGGGGCGGAATCCCATATAGCGCTTGCAACTCGTATTGACCCCCTCTACCCCCATACCAAATTTCATCAAGATCGGCCCAGCCGTTTCGGAGGAGTTCATGTGCCACAGACAGACAAACATTTCAGCTTTATATATTAAGATATGCTATGTTTATGTTGCTACAACATTAAAAAAAATTTCATGAAATATGCGGGAAAAGTTTAAAGGAAAATTAAAAAAAAAAATGTTCAACAGAAATGTCTGAAAATTTTATAGCAGGATTTTGTAGAAAAATTCAATAAATATTTTCAAGCAATTCCTAAGAAAAGGATCTTATTCATGTGTATATGAGAGTTCACCGGGTTCAAGAAATAATTTTTATTTGCATTATCTTTTAGAGAACCAGAAAAAAAGAATAAAAATCGCGAAAGAATTACCATTTTCCAGTCAAATAGAATAAAAGTCAGCAAAGATTAGAGACAAAATGCAAAAATATGCACGGGCTATTCCCAATTTTTAATGTTTTGGCCCATATATGACTGAAGAGTCTCCTTTTCTTTTGTTGTTCCTCATCTATACAATTTAAGAAATCCTTAAAAAAATTACCTCATCATTTTTTAAAGAAAAAATTAAATGAAATAGTTTCTTTCTAATTTTCCACCGACATTTCATTGGATTTTCCCAATAGTTTTTCCATATTGATTAACAATCATTCTAACGGGGCTATCACACTTAAGCTCCAAGTGCTTGAGCATCATAACCTCTATGTGAGTACGAAAGAGAAAACAACGGTATTTCTTCTCGTTTTTTCACATGTAAAATCTTAAGCATCAAGTGCTTAGAGCTTAAGTGGGATAACTCCCTAAGATTTGTAATAAAAAAAATGAATTTATTAAAAAGTTCTCTCAGAGCAATCTTCTTCATTAAACTTAGCGTGGATTTGTAAGAAAAAGCACGATGGGGTGACAAAGATTGGTAAAATGTGATTTAGGGAATACCAGCAGCAGCAGCAAGAAGTAAAGAATGGGTGGGTGTATGAATGTGCTTTCTTGTTCGGATTTGCTACTACACAAATCTATTTAATCTCTCCATCAAATGGCAATTCCCATCCCACCCCCCTAAAATATCACCACAATCTCCCCAAAAGAAACTCACCCCCCGAGCACCGTGCTGCGCGTCTCTTCTGCGGATGGTGGTGGTGGTGGCAAAAAGAAAGACAAGTCGAGATAGATGAGAAAAGAACAAAATAATATCAAGATAATGGGTGTCTTATATGCTTTTGCTTATTCATAAATACAAACTCTCGGTGTATTACACAAAAGTTATTCTTCTCACTCGTTTTCAATGCCCCCAGAGAGAAGACTTCGTCGTTTTCTTTTTTTTTCGGGGGGCGACTCTCCGCATCCACTCAAATCGTGGGAAATCATTTTATTTTCATATCTCACAGACAATAAATTTAATTTATTGAGGAAAAAAACGCAGAAATGCTTATCAGCTTCACCATCATGCACCGCCAGAGCTTTTGTGTGCTATCGTGCAAGTTTCTGTGCTATGTATGGTGGAGCAAATTAGGGAATGTGATTAGAATATCTCTCGCACAAAACGTCCCGAGGGGCCATATCCACAAGGAAAGGCGTCTTTTTTCGCCACACCAGCTGTAACATGAAAAAAAAAGTTGAAGATAAAACTCCTCGACCATGAATTTCTCCATCAAATGTAACATTTTAAATATTTTTTTTGTGCCTTCCATCTCTGCACACGATATCGCGGAAAGCGTCAACGAACGAGCTTATAAATGATGCTTTGTATTCGATTTATCGCGATTTAAAATATTCGCACTGAATTTTTTTTATTCGCAAAACACATGAGAACAGATAATGAAACACGTTCGGAAAAGCCATGAGAGTTATACGAAAATACTACTAAAAGTCAGATATGGAACTATAAATGCAATTTTTATAAACTGAAAGTATTTTTTTTTGTACACAGGGTGTGAGTTATTTTATATTATTATCTTTCTTGTTTTCATTCTAACAAAATTTATATTGAATTGAGTTTATTTAAGATGTAGGGCAAATGAATAAAAATTAAGAATTGTAAAATCAATAAGAGAAATTGCGAGAGAAATAAAAGTAAATGATAAAATGTTACAGATCCTGATCTAAATTAAAGGAACATTAATTTATTAGATTTTTGCTTAAGCAGGGGTTGTTTTGCTGTTTTTCATTCCTTCTGAAATCTCTAAAATCTATAATTTTTATATATTACATATAACTATGAAAACTAATATATTTTATATTCAATTGTTATTAAAATACAACAAAATAATAGTATTGGGGGTGTAGTTTATGTATTTCCGATTTCTTCTTAATTTTTCTTAAACTATTAGTTTATTCTTCACGTTCTTATATTCTTTATTATGTAGGATATTAAACTGCTTTAAATTGCATAATATTTTTTTTTAATTTTCAATTTTTTTAATTTTTCTTGGCTCCTCATTGAACATTTTCTAATAATTTATGTAAGATCTTCATCAAAACAAAGCGAAGTTTCACAAAATTCCGCCATGATCTGTAAATTCTCACATAGCAGTGAGTAAAGAAGTTGCGGAAATGAAGAGGAATATTAATATTATTTCCACGGTAGCACATATAAAAGTTGGCGATTTATTGTTCCCCATTTTGTGAGGCAAACAGTACGAAAATATATAGCACACCACGCGTTTTATGCATCATTCACCAATATAGTTAGTCATATAACGGGGTTTTATCGCGAATTTACGATGTTTGTCAACTAAAATCCGGGGCCAATCGATTTGGTTGTGGATGTGATTTTCAAGTAATGATAAATTTTGCTCCTATATATATGCAGTGGCAATATTAAAACAAAAAGTCACAATATCGTGATTGTTTCCGCGATAAATTTATTTATATTTCATAATAATTATTATGCTTTCAGTGACCATTTCACAGATAAAATAGCATTCAATATATGCGATATTTCCGGTGATTGCGAGGGGGCTTCAACTCGTTCCCTCTCTCTCGCTCTCTCTCTCTCTTTCGTCCAGAATATCCATCAATATATCATCTGGAGCACATAGAAAGCACAAGAAAAATCTGTGGGCGTCACACTGATAAGATGAAACATCCTTGGCTATTTTTTCTTATCAAAAAAATAAAATTTTCGTCTTACTATCGTATGAATTTTCTTGCTTCACAATCGCATGAAGAAATCTATGTGATAGCTTCCGCTAGAAAGGCAGCAGCAAAAAAAAGTTCTTTGCCAAAATATCGTCATTTTCAACCCCCGCTCTATCTCTCAGTGTACTGAGGGAAATTCTCAATGACACTCCATTATCAGTTTATCGGGTACTCGTCCAGTAGCATTTGAGTGATGATTTGATTTGTAATTTATAAAGGCTCTCCATGTTAATCGCATTTTGTGATTTGAAATGGGGCGAGCGTACTGTTTGAATGATAACTTGTTGATATTCGCGGCAGCAAAGCTATTCTTCTGTGTTGGAGAAAGCTCATAAACCCACTTTTTGCATGCCATCCATGAAATAATATTGTGGGAATAAATTAAATAAATTTGAAAAAAACTACTTTTCTGATTTATGTATTTTATTAAAATTAAATAAATAGTTTGTTATTTAGTTATTAAACCTTTAATTGAAGCTGAAATGTATCGTTTTGAATGATTTTTATCGTGAAAATCATAAATATTTAATCGATTATTTGAAGTTAGGAAAAATCTGGGCAAATCTAGACATTTGAAGATCTTTTTAAAAATTCGTAGATAGAAAATAATTGAAAAAATTCTCATTAAATATCTCAAAATTAATTTTACTTATTTCTCTGATTTTTCTTAAATCAAGTATCAAGACGGTAGTAGATGCTAATCGGAATTATCACGATTTTCGAATATTACACAATAATTTTCGCGAAATCTAATTTAAAAATTGTCTAGAATAGTCAATTTCTCAATATAAATTCCTGAAATTTTGCTTTAGAAGTTTTGAAACTCTTTCTTTAATCGAATCCATTCGATTTTTGTAAAAATAAAAACTTTTCATCTCACTTTTAGGCAGTGAAAGTCAATAAAGAAAATTTTCTGAGCGTAATTTTTAAGGGTTAAATGCCAGTTATTTTATTTGATGCATCAATGAAAATATTCACAATTTTGCAATAAAAGACGCTTTAAAAGTGTTTGAATTTATTATTAAAAATATAAATCTTTCAATTAAAGAAAATATTGCGAAATGTTGCAATATCGAAATGCAGAGCTCAGAGACTTGAAAGAAAGGGGTAGTTTTGACACACAGAGACAGCAAGGAGAGGGGAAGCAGGTGGAATACTGTATGTATGTATCAAGTGCAGGAATTTAAGATTGAGGGAGTTATATAAACATTTTGGCGCTCTTGCCGGTATTTTGTGGGGATTTTTGACCGGCAGGAAGAAGGAGGAAGATGCTTTATCTCGAAGTGACATGCGAAGGACAAAGACGTGAATCGCTGTGTTGGCCCTCCCTGTGTCAGTGGGGGGTGGGTGGGTGAGAAAATGTGAAGGGGGTGTGCTTGGGTTGCACACTGCTGTTGCTCTCTCTCTCCCAAAATACTGATGCGGAGTGTGTGATGATGTGGATATATGGATAGAAACGAGAGACGACGGGTTCTTATCAACCACCCGCAGCCAGTCGAGTCTTATCTCATGGATACCACCTCGGCTCTCTCTGGTTACAAGCACACAGAGAATATTTCATAATATCTACACACCCCCGCAACACAATAAACATATATACAACACAGCCACATATATAGACAATTTCAGGCGGCAGAGAGAGAGACCCCTGGTGAAGGGTGCTTTTCTTCTCGCATCGACCCAAAGCATGGGTACCACCACGGCAAAGCCCCGCTAAAATCACCTCCTTGTGCCGCACCTGCAATCGCACCGTACGAAGAATTCAATCTGGTATAATATGGAAAAGAAAGCAATTCGCCCAGGCAAACGTGCGAATCGTGGTTCAAAATAAAATTCACGGTTCAACTGTCGATCAGACGATAATTCAACCATGGTTTGGTTTTTCGATACGTTTCCCTCCTTTTTCACACATCCCACCACAATGTGAGGCAACGCGAGCGGCTCTAATCTGCAATTGGGAAAATTTATATTTATTTTTCGCCACAATGAAAAACAACAATTCACTCAAAAGAGATCCCCACAACTTGGAGGTGCACGACCGCAATCGGTGGTGCTCCTCTGAGACGCAATCAAACGGATGATCTCCTTCAGCGCAAACCTTTTTTTTTCTTCTCTCCCTCAACATATATTCTCTTGGCTTGGGCTAAGCCGCGCGAATATATCTCCTCATAAATTGCACACGCATTTGTTCCCTCATTCATTTCTCAATCGCGATCCACCAAAAGCTCTCAATTCCATCTTAACGACTCTTGTGCTTTGCTTATGGTACTTTAACCCGATGTTCACCAAACATACAAACAGAACTGTTTGAAATTTACTCCGTTTACTCTCTCAGAGCCATGGAGAGATTGCATTTTGGGATTTATATCGTGTTTAAATTCGCTATGGCCGGTGGAATTGTGTCTCTGAATTGTCTTGCAGATTCGGGATATTTGAAAGACTTTTGCAGAACAATAAGTAGGGCAGAAATACTATAAAAATTACGAAACTCTTTTGCCTCCAAGAGACGGAAAAGCCAGTAAGCTTGAAGACCTTTAATTAGCGTGAGAGAGTTTAGACAGCTTGTTGGTTAAACTCAAGATTTAAAATTAAATGGATTTGAGTTCGAGAATTTCTTAAGATAAATTTCCAAAATTAATTAATTTAAGTTTCCAAAAGAAAACTCTGAATAGAACCAAAAGCTCTCTGAGGTAAAAAAAATTCATGTTAAAGCCTTAAGGGCCCTATGAATAACTCAGCTTAACAGTATATTTAATTTCTTATAAGTTTTTTGGCTTTTTTCATAAGTTTTTGAGATGTGTTATTTATAAGGCTCAAAAAATTTTTTGAAAGAAAATCATATCTATTTCTTTAAAAAATATGCTTGTAATGGCTGATAAAATCAGGCAAATTCTAAAAAATTAAAGAAAATTTACTGAATTTTATATAAAAAAAAAAATTTATTAAAAAAATTCTAAGAAATTCTCATTTCCCATATTCTTACGATTCTTCTTCTCTCCTTTGAATAAATTTCATTTTTTTTTTCTAAATTAAATCATACACTTTACTACTACCGAAATTCCCCTAAATGTATGCAAACTACTTACAAGACTTTCTATTGAGTCACAACGTCGTTGCAAGGAAAGTTTTGCTGAAGTAATATTAAATCGTTTGTGGTGTAAAGTCATCAAATCATCGTAAACTTTTATACTATATATGAAGTACTTTGCATTTGATTGAAAATGGAAAATTTTTCATAAATCCCCCCGATGTGATTTTTACAATCTTCTACATGAAATATTTTGCTAAACTTGTTGCACAGCTGAGGATTATGGGGGGTATATTGTTTATAAAATATCATAGACCACAGAGTACCTATGTGGTATTAAATTTTAATCTATTATTATGAATTTTGCACATTTTGTTGGAAAATATTAACTTTGGGACTTTTTTTCGTGACTTGCCATGTCTTAAAATTGAGTTGAATTTTCTTATGCAAAATTTTCCCTTTAGATGTATCTGTCTCAGAGATAATCCAAGTTTAATTCTTAATTGTTATTGCAAAATTTGTTAGTTGTGCAAAATCCTCCATCTCCTTTTGGGGATGTTTGTCTCCCATCGTATGAGAGGCAAAAGATTCAAGGAAGATCCTCATGTCTCGTCTTGTTTTGTTATTATTTCTCACAATGTTTTGCCACCCTTTTGAGCAAATGTTTTCACACTGCGAACACATCCCACGATTTTGTGCACGAGGGGGGTTGGTTTTTGATTTTCACCGCACCGTCGTTTTAACAGGGGATGGCGGTGGTGAGGGAAAACAAGAGGGAGAGGGGGAGTGAGAATGAAAACTTAGATATGCTCCAAACCACGACTGGCCGACACTGATAAGAAACTATATGGGCACAAGAATAAGAAGTATCAACATTTCAACCCCATACATAGCACACGAAGTAAGAGAGAGAGGGAGACTTCAACTAAAATCTTCTCACCCTCTTTGAGAAAGGAAAACTTGCAATAAACAGAATGAGAAGTTCACTTGTTAAGATTGAGCTTCAGCATACAAAAGTTAGGGGGTGTATATGTGTGAGCTTTTGCGATAAGTCTCAGGGTAGGTTTAGCAATTTTTTTTATTTGTTAAAATTGAGCAGAATACTTCGTATGTGACTTGTTTTCACAACTCCAGCGACGATCTGATTTTCTTTTTTTTTACAATTTTCTTTTTATTGAAAAATTATTTCATTGATATTTTCTTTAAAAATATATAAAGCTTAAATAAAAGTTAAAGTTATAAATTAAAATAAAATATTAAAATGATTTTTTTAAATTTAAAAATAATTTTACAAGCCCCTGGTTGTTCTATTCACACTGTGATGCTGCAGAGGTCGGAAAAGGCTGCAAGATGCGCGTTCTAGATATCACGGAAAATTCCTTCCTAAAGTCAGTGAGGTCTCTATATTATATACATACATTCTTGACAATCATACATGGAAAATAAAACCCCGCAAGTTTGCTTACTGATACATTTTCCACCGCCATCTCCTAAACAATTTTCGCGCATGGAAGAAAATTTTCCTCTTGGATGTTTTTTTTTGTTTCTCGCGGGGAGCCTACATAGTATATTTGCATAAGCTCTCGCAAGAGTTGACGATGTCATATTTAGCACTTATAAGTCTCAAATTAAACACACTTTCTTATCATTTCCATAATCAGAGTGAGAGACAAACGGGAGGAAAATGTGTGTGCGAGGAAAATTCTTCGTTGGGTTTTGCGGTGATTTCGTGCAATTGGGGGCGGGATTGGAATGTGATTGACTGAGGTAGTTTATACGTATCCACTGTTGCGAAAGAATCAAAACCACCCTCAATATATCTGGTGAGGGGTTGATGTCAATTTTTCAAAGTCTCCAAACATTCATTATACACTTTCGTGTTTTGGTGCGATATCGAAACTCCCTCAACCTATATATAGAAGAAAAACCCAAAGAAGGGGATGATGCGGCGGTGGGTGGTATAAGCTCAAGAACTCTCCAACATTCTCAAGTCTATCGTTTTACTTTATCCGAGTTTCTTATCGCAACCCACCCTCGCCGCCACTTTGTTCGCCCTCAAACAAACTCTCAGTCGGTCTCCGTCGCACAACACGGAGTTGCTGGCGCGGCAAAAAGAGCGCGAGTAACTCCATTGATGAATATAAATAAGGTCTTATCGCTGGCAACACGTTTCACATACACCGCCCTCCACCCGCCTTTTGCCACCCACCCCCCAAACCCCCCTCAAGTCTCGGTGTGTGCTCCATATCAGTTCACCTCCACATTCAGCCTTATCGCACACACACGACATTTCTCTAGCACTAGATTTTCCACTCTCACTCCTGAAGACTTCTTTTCATGCTCTTTCTTACCATGGCTCCTTGAGCAGCAACCCCAACCCCCTTGGAATGGCATGGAGAGCAGGGGGTTGTGTGGAACACAGAATGGCCCTCATAGTGGAGAAATTGGCAAAAATCCCCGTGAAATATTGAAGATGGTGTGGAACCACAAGTATCTCTTGCTTCTATAGAAATCAAATAAAAAGAAATATGAATGCTGAAAAATTTCTCTGCATTTTATGTAAAAACATTATGCTTTCCGGTAGAAAGATTTTAAATTTTTTAGGCTTTAATAGATAAAAATTTGCCTACCGAAAAAAATCCCTAATTGGTGCCATAATTTCAATATGAACGGTGTGTGTGTTTCTCAAGTTAATGGGTGGCTCATTAAAAATAATTAATTCAGTGAAAAATAAAAATTTTCCCAATGAACGCGTCAGTCAGCAAATTAATTCAAATATAACTGTAGCAATAAGTGAAATTGCGATAAATCACAATTTAAATTAATCCAACAACTTTATACCACACTTCTATGTATCTATATAATTTTGAATAATTTTCCTATGTATTTTTTTTTTTTCGTTAAAAGAAAGAGAAAAATCAACATGTAAGTGTGCTATTGGGAAGGTGTTGTAAAGAACCTTATATAGCTTAATTGCCCCATGAGCGTCTTAATTAATTTGCAAAAGAGAATAAGACGAGCGAGTGATGGAAGTTTAAACACAGCGTGTCTGATGACCCCTCAACTTCGATTCTCAATTTCCAAGAATGTCAAGATTGAGATCAAATTACTTCTACCCCGTCAGGGAGATCTTTTTTACCTGATAAGCACGAAATCATCGTCATTATTTCTATGTATGCTTATCAATGGGGGAAAATCTCTCATCTCTGCTTTTCCACGTCTGTCTCACGATTGTAATCGCACACCCAGGAAACATTCCACGTGATCGTTGTGATACACATCTCGATATCATTTGGGATTTCTCCTGGAATAGATATTTGATTTTAAACCATGATTGGGTGTGCTCTCTGTGCCAATTTTCTCCATTTAATTGTGGAGAGAGAGAGAGGGTTTGGTATCAGTTTTCTAAAAAAGCTTGAATCTTATTTGATCTATATAATTTTTAAAATAGAGAAAATATTTGAAATCTGAAAAAAAAAAACAATTTTTAATTTAAAAAAAACCTTTTTGATTCTTTTTTCTGGACCAATCTTGATATAAATCTATGAGAGCCCTTTTCCAAACTATTCAAGAATTTTAATTTAAATTATTTACAAAAAAAAGGAATTTTTCACCAATAAAAAATCTATTGAGAATGAAATTTTGGACCACCTGATTTGTTAAAATAAAAGAACATTCCTAATAAGCAAAAATGGTCACGCTCACAGTTTGTCTTTTTAACTGCCACATTCTATACCAAAAGAAGAACCACACCAGGGGAACATATATACCTACATATATTTTGGCACTGATAAGGCATCTCTTGCAGCATTTCGTCCCACACACAAAAAAAGCGTCACACACTGGGAGACCAAAAGACCAATTCTTCTCAGCAAAGCACAAATTTCCACATATATAAAGAGAATTCTTGGTGATTTTCATTCACGTCTCTTCTCCTGGCATATATGAGATTTTCTCTTGAGATTTCGCGAATTGCCAGGGAGTTCCTCTTGTTGTTGGTGCAGGAGAGATCGAAGATTGATTTTTCGCAACGTATAAAATTCGAAATTAGCGTTTTTCTCTTCTTTTAACTTTTATTGAGTGTTGAGAAATTCCATGGAAGATTCCGGAGATGCGATAAGAATTCCATGAGATTCCAATGTGATTTGACGACTTGGAGGTGTGTTTTACTCGGTGCTTCTTGATAATTTATACAACTTTTCGTTATATACACAAATATATATAATATAATACAGCACCACACGAAATTCCAAAAGCACATTTTCAGCTAAATTTATTGGTTTTCTCCGAATTTCTTATTTGCCCCGCGTGTAACTGTGTGTCTGCGCCTCCGTGCGCTTAATTTCCACATTACGCAGGTGAAAGATATATTTTATTTTAATAATGTGACTATTTAAATACCCAAAAATTACCACAATATATTGTTTGAAATATGGTGTAATTTATTGGTGATGAAATTTTTCACGCGCACACCTCACTGAAAAAAAAGAATAATCATCAAAGCATCTCCAAAAAATTCTATGTTGAAGAGCTGCGATGGCCAGGTGTTGAAGCTACGAAGCACCAGAGGCATGGAGCCATGGAGAGAGAAAAAGAACCGAAAAAAAAATAAAGAAGTTGAAGAAATTAATATAAAATTCCAAAATATTTCCTCCATGTTCCACCATCATTCTCATGTGTTGGTGTTTAAATTTCACACATTTTGGACACTAATTTCCATTTCATATCACCTCATGATTAGCTGTAAAAGAATCTTTCATTGCTTCTTTAGTATATATCCTCGCGCGATGCTTCTTTCTTTCTTTTTTATTTAATTTTTTTCGGGGGAAAGAAGACCTGTGTGGTGATTTCCATCTCCGATTCGCTCTCCTTAGCTCTTCTTGCACTTCACTGACTTGTTATTAAAATTTACAGCGTAAAAAAAATGAAATCTCTTCTTTTGCTTCCCCCTTTTTCCTTGGGGATACGAACACACGTATTTTTTTTTCGTGTATAAACATTGGTATATAATGTAACGTTCTGCCCGTAACAAAAATATACAAATAGAAGTTGGGAGATTTTCGCGATTGATAAGGTTCCTGAAACAAACGATTGCACCAATTGAAAACTGATATCTGTTTGCGATCGGCGGCAATAAATATCTCACGAGTGTATATAAAAGAGCTGCAGAATCTCCCGTGTGTACGAAGGAGATGGGTATATGCCGTAGTATAGGGGTGTTCAATAAAATAGCAAAGAAAGAAAGAATTCGTTTTTTGAAAGAATTTTTTCTTAAAGCGTTCTAAGAAGGATATTGTTCTTATTTAATTGTTTTTCTTTCTTTTTTTTTGAACTATCATTCTCAGCATCTAATCGCTAGTTTCTTTAATAAATTCTCAAAATCATAAAATTACTGTAGAAAGTTCTTTTAGAAATATTCTGTAAAAAAATTCTAAAATTCTAAATTTAAAAATAATTGGAAAGCCGAATAATTACAAATTACATCTTCATTCTTTTTGCGAAATTGATTATTAATTTTCCTCTAATTTTTTTTTTTGTGATTTCTGTCTTCTTCGTTAGAAAAAAAAATATTAGCATAGCACAGCTAACATAACATATCAGTTT
Organism: Lutzomyia longipalpis; assembly: GCF_024334085.1. Lineage (NCBI taxonomy): Eukaryota > Metazoa > Arthropoda > Insecta > Diptera > Psychodidae > Lutzomyia > Lutzomyia longipalpis. Next base: position 35,932,196 of record NC_074708.1, read on the forward strand.
GAGAATTTTTACTCTCAACTCTTTTTAATATATAGGGGAGACTGAAGCTTTTAAAGTCAAAAAAGACTGAAATAAGTTCTCAAAATATCTTACATTTGAGATAGTTTGGAAGAGAGGTCAAATCTATTGATTTTCCGCCCTACAAATTTTTCTCAAACCATGAGCTTTTTTCCGAAACAAAAATCTAACTTTTTTAGCCCCCTCGGTCTTAACATTCTCTCAGTATTCCCTCGGTCTCATAATTAAATGAAAAAGAAAATCCCGCCACTATTTTCCCGAACATGTGTGTAAATTGCAATTGTGGCATATTGTAAGAACAAAACAGAGTGCTTTCTGTGCACATGACGGTGTTTGGGAAGAAGGGGGCAATGGGGGCCCCCAGAGGGGGAGGTAAGCTCACACAGAGTGTAAAAAGTGCACAAAAAAAGTGGAGAGATGTTACAAAAGAACAAGAGTGTACAAACCATACATTTTGTATAACACATTTTCTGAATCTCGTGTGTGGTGCAATAAGAACGCGCAGTGTTGGAGAAAATCGAAGAATCCGATCGAAAAGTTTATTGGGTTATTCTTTTTGGGATCTCTCTCGCTGCTGCCTCATTCGACTGTTGTAGCAGGGCTATGTGGTTGTGAAAATGCCAACAACGACCTGCTGTATCGCAATTTAAATGGTGTTTTGAATATTTTCACGTAAGATTCAGTTGATTTTTTTTTCAATAAAATTCCAAAGGTTTTACTAAAAATTTCTAAGAATAAGAGATTGATGACTAATTAAAACATCTTCAGTTGCAACTTGTTGCAGCAGCAAAACCTCTTCATTGTTCAAAATCTCACTGGTGGCTCCGCGAGCGCGGATTCTCCTTGTCAACAAGAGACACCCACTTACCACCCACCTCGCCACCTTTTGAGGTCTTTCTTCGACCGGGAATACTTGTTGGCAGCAAACTGATAATACTGGCAAACCGTGAGCTGATAGTGCTACATTGTTTCCCATGAAAGCTCTCGCGCGTCGTGGGCGGGGGCGGTGTAGAAGAAATAGTTTTATTTATCAAAATGCATAATTATTGCCACAGAAAAACGATAATTTCTTTGAAATGTGTGGCACAGACGGGTAGATAGTATACGGAGGAAAAGTTACCTGGAAATAGATTAAAAACTTACACAGTTTGGCTTTAATTGCACATTTTTCCTCCCTTATCTAACACACAGACAGACACTGCCCAAAAATAATGCAACAGATATTTTATTTGGAAAATTTTATCGAGTTTTTCGGGTTATTTACTTTGGAAATTAAAGAAAAAATGAATTTATCACTCTTTTAACATTTAATCAAAAAAGTTTACAAAAATAGTTTTCTTGATCAAGAATTTATAAAAAGAAAATATTCAAAGCTTTTTAAAAAATACATTAGAAAACATAATTTGATACACTTTGAAAATTTTCTATGTTGATTTTTGAGAACATAAAGTTGAAGAAATTTTCATATCTGTAAAAGTCAAAAGAATTAATTTAAAGAAAGAATTTTAAAGCTTCTTCAGCCAGATTTCAAGAATTTTTAGAATTGTCTTTTTGTAATTACTTTTTAACTCAGATTTTGTGAAAGCTTCAAAAAATTCTGGGAATATCTGGGTTGAAGCTTTTTAAAAGCAAAAAAATTCATTCGCAAAGATCTTAATCCTTAAAGGGCTTAATACTTGAAGAAATTTCACAAATAAAATTACACAGAACAATTATTTTCTGTATGTACCTGTAGTCGTGTCTTACAGAAAGTTTTTTTTTTCTTATACGAAAATGTATTCATCGTTGTCTTTTGCTGCCCCGAAAACAACAATTATTCCTTTTAAATTATCGTGAAAATTTAAATTTATTTCCACTGCTATGCTTCACCTCATTCCACCCTCTTGCTGGTGTGTGTGTGTATATAATCTAATAATGTCTTTATGCTTATAAATGCGCGATATCGCTTTGAAACAACAAGTTTCGTATTATTTAGTGTTTTAAGCAAAATAGCTGAGGCGTACCCCCCGGGGGCGCAAGGGTGAGTTTTCGGGGATGCTTTCTCACTGCTCTCTCTCTCGTTCTCTCTTTCTTCGTTTTATATGAATTTCCTTTAGGTTTTGGTGTGGGGGTTGGGCGGAGGGGAGGGGGAAGGTGCGAGATAGAGGACGGGAGAATATTGTATCAGTTGAAGACGTCGCGCCGTAAATAAAGTTCTCGCTGGCAAAGCTCTTCTTATCTCCCGGTGCCGAGGTGGTGCTCTCCTTGCAAAAAGCTCACAGAGTATATATGGATTGAGTGTAGGGGGAGAGGGTATGGGGTACGAGACACCATGCCGGTGAATGCACAATATGAGGGTATATGCATTTTACACCCAAAGAACAACCCACCCAAAGTCGCGAGGATGCCGAGATTGTGGCGGAAGATTCTCCGGGTGGTGCCTCCTCCGGCTTTTCCATACTATCGCCACTGAGCTCCGCACACAACTGTGTCATGTGCCGAGGATTCGTCCCTGGGAGGTGGGTTTGAAGACTCTTTGTGGAGAGTGTGAGTGGGAAAAAAATACACACCATAGTGGAAAAGTGTATAATCTAGCCATGATGCAGGCGAGGTGCAGGATGAATTTTCTTCCAAAAAGAGATAGGGCTCCCTCTCTGCAAGAAATAGGACGTGATAGCAGCCAACCCCGAAATTCCGCCTGAAAGCTACCCCGAAAAAAAATCCTTCTCACAGCACACAAAACCCAACATGCACAACATCTACCCAACCCCCCACAAAAGTGAGGAAGAAGGGTGAGAAGAAGCCCCGGAGATAAAAACTAAATGCAACTCCCCTATGCATATTTCTTCGGGAGACAAGAGTGTGGGATTTTCTTGTCACACCCCCCTCCCATCCAACAAATAAAAAAGGAGGACACTGTAAACTACCCAGGGCCAATCTCTACTGGTCAGAATAAAATCTTCTTGACCCGAAAATTCTGCAAAATCTTTACCATAAATTTTTTTTGTTAAATAAAGTAAACTTTCCTTTGAAAAATTTATGGAAACTCTGGATGGAAATTATGGAATTTCTTGCAAAAAAAAATCTCAGAAGATACTTGGGATTGAACATGAAACTTTACCTTTGCTCATCATGCTTCTACCTTTGTGAATGTTAATTTGTTATTTCAAAGGAAATGCTAAATATATTTTTGGGGAAATTTTTAAAAGCTTCAAAAGCTCAATCCTAAAATAATTTTATCAAAAAATATTATTTTTCAATTTAAATATTAATGCCTTGTGGAGAAATCCGGAAAATCAATGAAAATATCCCTCTGTAGATCCTGGGAAAATATAGCAGGACATGCCATAAGAGTGGTTTTCGTGTCATGGTATACCTAAAAGGAATGAAGATGACTAAAATGGTGTAGTGTGGGCGAGAAATCTTTCATCAGTGTTGTCAATAACATTGGCAAAAAGCCCCCTCAAGCTCATTGGCAATATGGTACGGCAGTGTATGCTTTCAATGGGATTTACAGGCCTATTCATGGTGCTAGCACGAGAAGAGTCCATCCTCACCGAATTCTTCCTGACGCTTGTGGACATCCTGACGCTGACACGGCTCTCACTTTTGTTCCGCTCCGTGTCCTCTTGCCTTCAGGCGCCTCCCCGTGCTGCAGCCTCAAGCTCCCGGGTGTCCGAGGTGGTGAGATTGTGGTGGTCCTACTTTGCATACAATGGGGATTAAAACATGGGGAGATGTTCTCCTCTTTGCCGTGTAAAACGTGTCACTAGACAATGTTCGATTTGTGTTGCTAAAAGCAGCGCGCTTTTCCGCAAAGGCGGCTCACATGGAGTTTCTCCTTCCCTTCCCTGCCCTCTTTGGACATTCTCTCCTCATGTTTTCTCAGCACCATCAACAGACTTCCTCTCTCACACGGCAACCGAGGGGGTTGTGCAGGAGGAATACCTGCGAGGAGGGAGTCATGTAATGGAAATATAATGCGTACAAGTGGTCAATTGATTTTGATTCCCTTTCTTCTTCCTCTGCTATATATTATTTGTAAGTTATTTATGAACCTTGCGCGACTTTCAAACCATTCGAGACTGTTCGTCTCCTCAAGTGGATTCTCTCGCATCTTTTTTTTTCAATGCTTCTCCACACATTTTCTATACATAAATGTGTTCTTCGGCACGAAAGGCATTGGCAATTGCCTCCACTATTGAGTACACAGACACCACAATTATGTGGATATATTGTTAGAACTGCAAGAGAAAGAAAATTTGATTTATTTTATTAAATTTTCTTAAAAAAAATTAACTTTTAACTGAATTTTCAATTTTTTTTTTAATAAACTTGATAGTCTAAATTAAAGTCAAACGCTACAAAACACGTAAAATTGGTTCGACTTCCAAGGTTCCCATAAAGTATTTTCTTCTTGTTATTTAGTCTATTTATAAGATTCAAGTCGATTTAGACTATCGGAAAATTATAAAATAGAAAAAAAAATGCTGATTTTCAAAGTGCTGAAAATCGAGCAATTTTTCTCAAGTTTGATGCAAAAAATTTACTATCAAGGAATTAATTGGACGAATAAAAAAATTGTCTTGAAAGGTTGATCCTTTAGCTTTATACTGGCAAATAAAGCATCCAAAAATATTAACTAGAAGTATCTCTAAAAAATCATTTTCATTTTGGGTCAGGGTATGACCTAAAAAATATTAATTAAAAGACAAATAAATTCAATATATGATCAAATAAAATTTAAAATAAATAAATTACAACAATTTTGTCTTAAAAATATTTTTTTTTTATAGTTTTGTAACAAAATATCTTTCCGAAAACAATGTACCTACCTATTATTTATTATTAGAAAGAAGATTGCGGATAAAACACTCGGCGTCTCCACTGCTGTATTGCCAGCAATGCCAGTCTTTTCTTTATTTACTAAAAAAAATGTTATTTCATTTTAATTGTATTTTATTTATTAATTTTTACTTCAATTTCTTCGAAACTTTAGAAATAATCCTAAGACTAATTTTACACAAATTTAATAAAATTCAGAATCAAACTAAAAAAAATCAAAAAAAAAACTTTATTATTTCTAAAAAAAATTATTTTAATTAAAATTAAGCTTTTTTAAATACATATTCTAATTCAATATTTGCAATGCTATCATTGAAATCAACCACAGGACAATTTTCTAGTGGTGTCTGGTGTCTCTTTTTGCGAAATAGAGCAAAGGTATTTTGTGCGATGTGTAGGGAAATGAAGAAAGAAATTAACGTGAGACAAGAGGGCCCCCATTCTTCTGAATTTATTGCAGCACACGAAAGAATCCTCTGTGGGTTCTTTTCGCGCTCTTTCCATGGACTTTGGTGGTGAAGTCAACAAACTAACAATAATTTGTACAAATTAGCTCACTTGGGGAACACACACACACGGCACAAAGGGGCTTATTTTGGGGCCGAAGTGCAAAAGGTGAGAAAAAAGGAAATAACTCGCGAGTATTTATTTACTCCCATAAATGGGATAGATTTTGTGTGACAACAGCTCGCAAGATGGGTGGCGGATCTTTCTTATCTTCAGGGGATATCTGTTTTTCGGAGAAAGAATTTTCTTGAGGAATTTTCTTTGGTGCACTTGAGTGTGGCCGTGGAGACGATTGGGAGACAAGATAGATGAGTGCAAGTGTAGGGAGAAAATCACACGGGGGATGTGAGAGTGTGTTGAATTTTATCGATGAGGCAATCCAATGGGGCTGCAATGGTTTGGTGGATCATAGCATCTGGTTTGCATGAGCTCATGGGAAGCCTTGTGCTCACTTTTCTCTCCTCTTTTATAATTTCGGTCCGGATAGTATCTTCGTCTCACAGGCTTGTTGGCGAACGCGCCGTTTCAGACATTCTGATGATGATTCCGATTGCAGGGCATTTGTAAAAGAAGTCTCTAGCACAAGAACCACACACAGTAGTGTGGCGGTTTATTTCTCCGGAATCAGACAAAAATCTCCTTCACAGACCTTTTTTTTCGCGCGCGCTCCCTTCTGTGTGTGCACTTTATTTACCCAATGTGCCCATTGTGAAAAAAGCCACACCAAACCAATATTGAGTGCACCAAGTGAAGAAGAAGAAGGAAAAAAACATCTCTAAAAATTGAGAGTGAGATGGAGGGAAAAGAGGCTAAAAGACGGCGATGGAGAGAGGAAGATTTCAGCAAAATTATAAATTTAAATTCACCAAGCATAAGAATCATTGATACCAAATGGCTCGCTGAAAGTGTTCCTATGGCCTTTTGAGGGGATTTCAAGCGCGATAGAGATCTCTACGAAATACTATATATAAAATAAATATAGAATTGCAGGAATTTGTCTAATCGCATTGCAAAATCAAGAAAGACGCGAGAGTATGAAAAGAACTCCACATAAAAACTTATTGAGGAGATGGTATTCAGCCCACCAGGCGTCTCCACTGCCAAAAAGGGGGTTAATCAATTTCCTTGAAAAATACTGCATATATATCAAAATTTGTGGTTTATGAACTTTTATAAGATCTTCTAAATGAAAATTTTAAGTACTTTAAAGAAATTTAGAATAATTCTTTTGGGAAAGTTTGAGCTTTTATCTGGACGTTTATTCTTCAATTTTATTTATTTTTATAAAAATTCTTTAAGATTCTTTTACTTTTCTTTTAAAGTAAGTAAAGAAGCTAATTAAATACCTTCCTTAAGGGATATTGAATATATCACCTGGCGCCTCCACTGAAAAATAAATATATAAATTGAAAGATTTCAAGAAAAATCTCAAAAATAGGTAAAATAAAATTTTCCAAATAAAATGAGAAGAAATGTCAGGAAAGCCTCCAAAAAAAAAAAACGAACAGAATATTCAGTAAGAAAAGAATCTTTGACAAGAAGTGAAAAATCACTTGGCGGGAGCTTCTCTTCCGCGTCTTGCACCACCCACATGTGGGTGGGTGGCTTGGGTAACCCTCCAACGGTGCGGCATTGCAAAAAAAAATCACCCCGCCAGTGGAGGGAAGGGTCGTAGAGATAACGTACTGATAGGGCAGGTAAATAGCGGTTTTAAAATTACATCAATCATAGCTGTAAAACGATGGAAAGATAGTCTCTCGCCCATAAAAATATATAAATTCACACAGGGTGGAAAAAAATCCCTATATCAGACATTTTCGCCGCATGAAAACTCTTCTGTGCCGCCACCCAAATATTTTCCGCCTGTATTTTTTTATTAGATATTATTTATTGCACTTTTGGGCCCGCGTGACTTTGTTCCCCCTCAGTGAGAGTTTTAAATACATTTTATTTATATTATATATAGTACGTACCTATGCTTTTTTATGTTGCATGCACACACGTACAGCAAAAAAAATAAAATTGAGAGCCTGGAGAGTGTTATTGATTGAAATAAAATTGACTTTTCCTGGATTTTATCCCACAACGATGTGTAATTTTATTTTCTGAGCATGCAAAAGCTCACAAAAAAAAGCTTTTTTATGATTTTCTCGATGCAGCAAAAATGCTACAAAATAAAACTGTTTAAAATGAACTTTTAAAATTGAAAGGGTGGAAAAAAGTGTCTCTCTGTGTGTATATTGAAATGGAATTTTCAGGAGTCAGAGAGGGAGCATAAAAAATCATTATTTGTGAAGCTTTTTATCAAAAATCAATTTCTCAAGAGGTATGGTATCTATACACTCTCTGTACAATGTAATGCAAAGCACACGCAGAAATCAGACGAAGATGATCCTCCTCTCTTTCACAGAGACGCACAAGAGAAAGAATAAAAGGCGTCTTGATATTTATAGAAGATGGAGTCGGCTTAAAAAATCATTTTTCTCTGCCTAATCTTAATTGCAAGTGAGATAAAATATTTCAGGCGGCCTTTCAAGACTTTAACCACCACGAAAAAACCCAAAATGTATGGAGCATATTCCCCCCATCAGAGAGCCACAAATTTCTTCATCAAACCACAAAAAATAAGCAAGAGGAGATAACGCAAAATGAATCAAAAATTGAGTTTGTTCTCCTCGAAAGAAAAGCCACGAAATTGACCAAAGCGTGGATCTCAAGATGATTTAGATTATAAATGTTACTGACCCCATGCCTGTTTACAGCTTTTTATATTTTCTTAACACGGAATCGAGATAAAAAATTCTGACATCATTTTGCCGTTTTGAATTGTAAAATTAGGCCGATGGAAAAACATTTTTTTTTACTCTAATCAAACATTAAATGATATAGTAAATTAATGCACGATTTTCCCGAGAAAAAAAATGAGGGAAAAGTCTGAAAATCTCGATAATGCAAGAATAATTCTGATTGCGAAGGGAAATCATGCTTCTGCTATGGCTCTTAATTATTACCCCACACACAAGTCTGAGAGATTGAAATCTCACCCTCAGTGTGAGGGGCGGTAGTTGCCAGGGGGGTACGGTATAAGGGTGGAAAAGCGTGGTTTGGGAGGATAGCAAAAGCGCTATTTTGTGGCACAAACTTCTATCTGATGGCCGATTCCATCCACTGGAATGATGTATGGGGAGCTATGTAATCAAAAAATGAAGGGTGGTACAGTTAACCCCAAAACCATCCCCCTCACAACTTCATGCAAACCCTACAATCCATGCAAAGAAAAAGCACGAAAAGCCTTCTTTTCAGAGTTAATTTTTACACCAGAAAATTTTACCATCAGCCATAGCCAAAAAGCTGAAATTGCGCGAAAAAAATCATTCACAAAAAAATTGGGAAATAAATTATTTTTCCCATTGCGAATTATGCCAAAGTTGCGTACTGAATGGTTGAAAAAAAAAGCTCTGTGATATGGAGAATTTCACTTCATTTGTTGGTCATTTGTTGCTCGTGGTGCTTCAACCCTTATCTTGTACCAAAAACCCACCCCATACGCGGGAATTTCCTCACTGATAACAACAACATTTAGGCATATTTAATGTTCCCAGTGAACGTCCATCCTCCGCGTGGTTTAATCCACCAAACTCGTTGGCTTTCCGGGTGAAGGAGTATTGTGAATGATTGATTTACTGAAATTGCTCAAATATTAATTTCTTTTGGCATCTTTGACTTATTCTATTCTTCTAAGAAAATATGAATTCTTGGGGTCGATTCTGTCGAAAATCAAGAAACAAACTATCAAAATCTTTAAAGATTTTTCATAGAAAATAGAAAATCTTAGAACTGAACAATTGCAAAAAAGAAAAGAAAAGATTTTTAATGGAATTGACTATCTTATCTCAAGAAGATTTTTTAAAATAAATAGGATATTAAATATTTAAATATAGTCGGTTTTATCCTAAAAACAATTTCTTACGTTAACAATGAAGGAAATAAGAAAATTCTAATAATTTTTTTTGTAAGCTATGATTTTTTCTAAGTGGGTAACTAAAAGTATTTTTAATTACATTTAATTTTTTTTTATTAAATTTTGGTGTACATAACAAATACACAAATAATGATCCAAATAATTAAATTAAAAAATAATAATTAGGTACTTACATAATATCAATAAGGAATTTTCTTATTTTTTCCATACAAAAAAATTAATTTTTCTCTCAATTTTCCTCAACTTTGCAAGCAAACTGCAAAGGATTTTTTTTCCAACATTGTCATTCAATTTTTTTTCCTCTGAATTCACGATATAAAAGAGATATTTTTTAATTTAATTTTTGTCTCCAATATCTCCGAATATATAGTTTTTGCGAGAAAAAAAGCGCATTTCCGAGAAAATTTATTGGTTTTTCATACACAGTGTGCAACATTGAAAAAAAAAGTGCGAGAGAGTAAAATTTAGCACTATCATAATTTCTCCTCTCTATCACAATCCGATCTTGGATTTAGTTTTTTTCCCCTCGTAATGTTGTGGAGTAATTTAAAAATATAAAAAAACGTCGGCTTAAAGGTTTGATTAAGGGGTGAATTAAGGCAGCATCGTGGAGTTTTTTTTTAATTCTTTTAATTTAATTTAGTTGTAATACTTTTTCTTTGACCATTTGTTGTCCGTCTGTTCGGCGCAATAGCAACTCCTCTGCTGGGCATCGAGGTAGGATTTACAACCGAGTGTTACGGTGCCGGAGAAGAGCATCTTGGCGGCTGCTTTGCAACCCTTAACAGCCAAGTCTCCAACGAGGGTGGCTGCTTCGTAGGTTTCGCAATGTTTGTAGAGGCATCGCTTGAATTCAATGTCACAGAGTTCCTTGTCAGCATTGCAAGTCTCATAGCAAAGGTCATGAGCATCACAGCACTTTTCCATCTCAACAGCCGGAAGGTATTCTGTGCTGATTTTCATCCCCAAAGCTCCACATCCATTGGCAGCGGGGGTGTAGAATTTATTTCGAACACCCGGAACGTCTACAAGTCAAAGCAAAATTTAGAGAGCTTTTCAAGGCTTTTTATTAGTTCTCTCACCTCCTGGACATCGATATATACAACTATCCTCCACGGCAGCGTCGAAAACTTCATGAACACTCCTAAATTTCCGTGCTACCACAATGAGATTCTTGAAAACATCCCCAAAAACAGCCTCAGCGGCAATTATTGCATCCCTCAGAGTTGCTATTACATTCGACCCATACCCCGAGTACACATACGTAACAAAGGTCAGCACATAAATGGCAATTCTCATATAGGAAAGATGCATTTTCCACCAAGAAAATTTTCACTCTCTAACCAAAATGTATTTCGTGATGAGAAAAAATGTACTTTTATGTGATGCAACGCAGAGGAAACTGTCAAGAAAACTCACTCTCTGTCAGAGATTTTCTATGCGAGACTTGCTGACGGTATGGGAAATTTACTTTGCTATTTATAGAGCCGAAACTCACAACGAAGTCTCGGAGAGACTCGAAGTTAGAGCACAAAATAAAAGTCGTTTTAAATAAACTATAAATTATTGTTTGGGCTTTTAAATTAAAAGCTCTGCAAATTTTGGGGAAAATTCGAGTTTTCATTAAAAAATATAATCCTGTTTTTTTTTTTGAAAGCCTAATAAAGCTTTAAATATATAGGAAGTTTATTAAACTTTCTAAAAATCATTTGTAAAACCCTCTTCCGATTTTTTAAAGTTTAATAAAGCTCTAGATATATGAGAGCTTAATTCAGGTTTCAAAAAAATCAAAAGAGAGTTTAAAAATGATTTTTAACCCTCTTCTGACTTTTTTAAAGCCTAATAAAAAGCTCTAGATATATAAGAGCTTAATTAAGCTTTCAAAACATCAAAAAAAATCAAAAGAAGGTTTAAAAAAAATTTTCTAATGATAAAATCGAATTTTCCTTTCGACTCATAAAATGAATTAAAGAAAATTTTTCTCTCAACACAAAAATTCCTTTGATAATTGCGTGGTGAAATAACAAGAAAATCCCGCCCATTTTGCCACCACGTCACCTTCGACTAAATAAAATTCCATTCACAAAATTGCATCTGCTATGGCAAAAATCCGTGGGAGAAAATTAATGGCGCGCAGGGTGAGAAAAGCAGTGAAAATGGCAATTTGTAAATGATTTTTTTTTGTACGAAAACGAGATTCCTCAAAAAAGAATGAAATTACAGCTTTTAGGACACCACTTAACACCTGCCAATTGACACCCCGCGGGGGTTTTCTTCATCACATGCAATTTGCTTCTTGCAAATCTCCGCCTCCCATTTTGTATAGCTTCCTGCCTCATACCATTCAAGCCCACCGCGCACAGTGCGGTTGTGGCCCAATTTGCATATTCTTATGATGCTTTCTCGCACTTTGCAAGTGGCTGACGGTGATAAGGAAGCTTGCAAAGCAAAGGTGCCTCGTCGCCGTGTAATGCCGGCCGGAGAGACTTGGATGGAATAAACGGAATAAACCCATCCCGGTGAAGAGTGGTGCTGGCAATTAAATTGATTCTGTGCGTTTTGTTTGCGCGGGAAATGAATTGTGCAAAAGCCACCATGCCGCAAGTTGAAAATGTTGCTCCTACCTGTGGTGGACAGATTGCCAATGTTTCCATGTGTCTCCATGCTAATTGTCCATGTCACACAAGATGGTTTTGGAATTGTGAGTGTCACACAGTGTAATGCATACGACGAAGAATAGGGAGGAGAAAAAAGTGCGAAGGAGAAGCATAAAAACCCGCGAAGAGAGGAAGACACCTTTTTCTTTACATACACACTGAATGGTGTGTTGTCCCACAGAAGAGGAGAAGAATGGCTACATAGAGAGTGGAGGGACATCTTGTGAGATTTGCGAAGCACATAAAATCTCATCCCAAATGTCAACGGGAGCCCATTGAAGTGTCACTTTGTTGGCGGCTCCATTTTTGATGATTTGCGCTGCGTTCAATTAACCGAGATCCACATGGAAAATCGCGCGCGAGCATCTAACAAGCACCACACGAATTAACTCACTCACTGCTGCCTGGCTACACACTCATCGTTGTCTTCTTGCTAACCATCCATGCAGCAGCCTACATGCCGCTCCTGTGGGCAGGTGAAATTGATGAATGACGATTCATCGTTGAGACAACAATCGCTTCAATTGAAGGGCCCCATCTTCAACAAACCAAGATAAAGGAATTTTGTGTGAAGGATGATTGCTAATTAGGGGGAAGAAGAATTTTTAAATATGAAGGAAAGGATTTTTTTCTAATGAAAAGGCTGTCTGTGGATTTAGGAATAAGGAATTGCTGATTTTTTCACTCCTAAAGCTCAATTGAAATTCATTTTCAAAGAATTTTATGAAAGCTCTCATTGTCAGTAGAACCTAAAGCTTTGAGAAAGTTTTTTTTTCAGATTCTTGATCTTTAAAAAGAATATAAAAAGTTTCTTAGATAAGATGAAAAATAATTAATAATTTAGGAAAAAAAATATCTTTTCTTTAAGAGTTTAAGATAAATTCTTTTTTTTTTAATTAAAAAAAAATTTAAAAAGAAAAAAATAATGTTAACAATTATATTAAAAATATTGCAGAAAGGCTAAAACTAAGTGTGGAAGCAAATTTACCTTATTGTGACGCAGAAAAATACTAATGTTGACTCAAAACTCCCTTATCGCGACTCAAATTTTCCCTTATTTAGACTCAGCCTTTGACTAATGTAGACTCCATTTTTAACTTATCTGTACTACAAAAATACTTAATGTATCTGCGAGCTTTAACTTAAGGCGACGTTAAAAAAAAGTAAAACAGCGAATATTTTAAATGAACAGAATCTTATTAGTGGAATATTAATCTATCAAAGAAAGTCTTTCTGTTTTTTTTTGTGATAAATACTTAAATAAATTTAATAACCAGGCGCCTCCATTTATATTTTTTTACGTATAAAGTGATTTTGAAATGTAAATTGGAATCACTACATTTTCAAATATTCAATGGAGACGCCTGGTAGATTTTGAAAAGCTTTCATGGATTAATCAAATAATTCTCATAGAATAAAGTAAAAATTCTTAATCCTTAAACAGAATGTTCTTAAATATTCCTTTGAATGTAGGGACCAGAGCTTAATCCTGTCCTGTTAGCTTTAGCGTCCAATTTGGTTCGATTTGTAACTCTTCGTGCAATTATATTGGCATTAAACACGGAGCCTATCGGCCCCAGGATAGGATCCAAATGGCATGGTGTGAATAATTTGTAGTTTGTGGCTCAATGTGGGAAATTTGCAATATTTTATTCTTACGGCTTAACGCGATTCTCGCGCTTTTTTTCCCGGACAGACTAATGGTCTCAATTTGAAGTATCCTCCGTACGGTATATTAATCCCTATCTCTATCTCAAAAGTGCACAAATTACTCGAGTGTGTGTGTGTGTATCTCACAGCCCATCCTCCCAGGACTATTCCAGGATGAAATGAACAGAGAAAAGTTTTCAGAATGGGCGAGGAAAAAAACGCGAATTTCGCATAGAGGGAGAGCGAGAGAGAAATTAGTTTTAAAATATCTCGCCTCATCTGTGGGAGCAACAGTGGAAATCCCCAGAAATTCCGCAGGAGCAAATGAATTAGTGCCAACGAAGGATCGTATTTTTTGTGTGTCGTTCACCCCCCTTGGCTGCTTCCCTAGGAAATCCATTAGTTTTCGCCGTCTATTGGATTTGTGTATAGTAGATTATCTCTGGGGCGAGGGGTTTTAAGTGTTGCACAACCGGAAAGAAGATGTATTGCGTGTGATGTCTGGGTGCCAAATAAATCTATGGGGTTTCGCGGATATTGCCTGACTAATTGCTGAAAAAAAATCAAAGAGAATTCTCTATTTTTCCCCTTCTCACCCTATTTGGAAAATTCTTCTCAGGAAACTCTTTGTGGGGGGAGAAAATTAATCTAATAAGTAGCAAAAAAGAATGTTTAAAGAAGAGAAAAGTTCAGGAAAATGTGCCAAAGCTTTCAATCAAAACGAATCTCAATCCCCTGTTCAATTATTACCTACTATCCACCCCGCTAAGAAGCACACCCGCACCATGTTGAGAAAACAAAAAGATCCGTTGCTGTCGCGAGAGATGAAAGACATTGATGGGTTAATTTTCTTCAACGAAGAAGAGGTGTGAATGCTCGAAAAATGTCACTCCTGGGTGGCTTCATTGCCGACAATCTGCCACGAGGCATCCATTCCACACTTTAAAAATATATATAATAACATAATATCGCGCGACGAGAGTGATGAGACAAGGAGAGTGATTCTGCACAAGAGAAATTATATTATGGAGGCACACACGGTGGGAGAGTGGAAAAAAAATTGAAGAAGACAAGATGATGACTCAATTACCATAATCCCATAAATTCCCAATCGATGTCTAGCGATCTTCGAAATTATTTTCGAGTCATACATAAATTTTTCAGATTAAATTTTTCGCTCTCCTTTCGGCTTTGCGCGTCCCACTGCTAATTTTGCCTGAAACCGCGATACAGTCAGATTTGGCAGCTATTGTAAATGATTCAACTGAATAACTTGAAATGATTATATTGCTAATAAATTAAAATTTATTTTAAATCTTTTGTATTTGAGGAAAATTCATTAACTTGTTTCAAAAAGAACAAAAATTTATTGAAAGGTATTTTTTGATGTCAAAAAAATTCTTTGCTGGACTTGAACCTGCGATTTTACGGTTTGCAATATAAGGCATATAAACAAATGATCCAAATGAGATAAAAAAATATTTTTAAAATCATTTTCTGATTAAGCCCAACAGATCC